>NC_060180.1:69755195-70026132 GCF_021184085.1 Oncorhynchus gorbuscha | reverse complement strand
TAGTAGTCGACACTACCGGGTAGGGGAGTACTGCATGAACCCGTAGTAGTCCACACCACCGGGTAGGGGAGTACCACATGAACCTGTAGTAGTCCACACTACCGGGTAGGGGAGTACCACATGAACCTGTAGTAGTCCACACCACCGGGTAGGGGAGTACCACATGAACCTGTAGTAGGGGAGTACCGCATGAACCTGTAAGTACACTACCATGGGGAGTACCGCATTAACCTGTAGTAGGGGAGTACCGCATTAACCTGTAGTAGGGGAGTACCGCATGAACCTGTAGTAGGGGAGTACCACATGAACCTGTAGTAGGGGAGTACCAAATGAACCTGTAGTAGGGGAGTACCGCATGAACCTGTAGTAGGGGAGTACCACATGAACCTGTAGTAGGTACCACATGAACCTGTACCATGCATTAACCTGTAGTAGGGGAGTACCACATGAACCTGTAGTAGAACCTGTAGTAGGGTACCACATGAACCTGTAGTAGGGGAGTACCATGAACCTGTAGTAGGGGAGTACCACATGAACCTGTAGTAGGGGAGTACCACATGAACCTGTAGTAGGGGAGTACCACATGAACCTGTAGTAGGGGAGTACCACATGAACCTGTAGTAGGGAGTAGAACCTACCACATGAACCTGTAGTAGGGGAGTACCGCATGAACTTGTAGTAGGGGAGTACCGCATGAACCTGTAGTAGGGGAGTACCGCATGAACCTGTAGTAGGGGAGTACCGCATTAACCTGTAGTAGGGGAGTACCACATGAACCTGTAGTAGGGGAGTACCGCATGAACCTGTAGTAGGGGAGTACCGCATGAACCTGTAGTAGGGGAGTACCGCATGAACCTGTAGTAGGGGAGTACCGCATGAACCTGTAGTAGGGGAGTACCGCATGAACCTGTAGTAGGGGAGTACCGCATGAACCTGTAGTAGGGGAGTACCGCATGAACCTGTAGTAGGGGAGTACCATGAACCTGTAGTAGGGGAGTACCACATGAACCTGTAGTAGGGGAGTACCACATGAACCTGTAGTAGGGAGTACCACATGAACCTGTAGTAGGGGAGTACCTCATGAACCTGTAGTAGGGGAGTACCACATGAACCTGTAGTAGGGGAGTACCACATGAACCTGTAGTAGGGGAGTACCACATGAACCTGTAGTAGGGGAGTACCGCATGAACCTGTAGTAGGGGAGTACCACATGAACCTGTAGTAGGGAGTACCACATGAACCTGTAGTAGGGGAGTACCACATGAACCTGTAGTAGGGGAGTACCACATGAACCTGTAGTAGTAGGGTAGTACCGCATGAACCTGTAGTAGGGGAGTACCGCATGAACCTGTAGTAGGGGGAGTACCACATGAACCTGTAGTAGGGGAGTACCACATGAACCTGTAGTAGTCGACACTACCGGGTAGGGAGTACTGCATGAACCTGTAGTAGTCCACACCACCTGGTAGGGGAGTACCACATGAACCTGTAGTAGTCCACACTACCGGGTAGGGGAGTACCACATGAACCTGTAGTAGTCCACACCACCGGGTAGGGGAGTACCACATGAACCTGTAGTAGGGGAGTACCGCATGAACCTGTAGTAGTCGACCACCTGTAGTAGTCCATGTAGGGGAGTACCACATGAACCTGTAGTAGTCGACACTACCGGGTAGGGGAGTACCACATGAACCTGTAGTAGTCGACACTACCGGGTAGGGGAGTACTGCATGAACCTGTAGTAGGGGAGTACCACATGAACCTGTAGTAGGGGAGTACCACATGAACCTGTAGGGGAGTACCACATGAACCTGTAGTAGGGGAGTACCACATGAACCTGTAGTAGGGGAGTACCACATGAACCTGTAGTAGGGAGTACCGCATTAACCTGTAGTAGGGGAGTACCACATGAACCTGTAGTAGGGGAGTACCACATGAACCTGTAGTTGGGGAGTACCACATGAACCTGTAGTAGGGGAGTACCACATGAACCTGTAGTAGGGGGAGTACCACATGAACCTGTAGTAGGGAGTACCACATGAACCTGTAGTAGGGGAGTACCACATGTACCACATGAACCTGTAGTAGGGAGTACCATAACCTGTATGAACCTGTAGTAGGGGAGTACCGCATGAACCTGTAGTAGGGTAGTAGGGGAGTACCACATGAACCTGTAGTACCACATGAACCTGTAGTAGGGAGTACCGCATGAACCTGTAGTAGGAGTACCACATGAACCTGTAGTAGGGAGTACCACATGAACCTGTAGTAGGGGAGTACCACATGAACCTGTAGTAGGGGAGTACCACATGAACCTGTAGTAGGGAGTACCACATGAACCTGTAGTAGGGGAGTACCACATAACCTGTAGTAGGGGAGTACCACATGAACCTGTAGTAGGGGAGTACCACATGAACCTGTAGTAGTCGAGTACCGGCATGAACCTGTAGTAGTCCACACCACCGGGTAGGGGAGTACCACATGAACCTGTAGTAGTCCACACTACCGGGTAGGGAGTACCACATGAACCTGTAGTAGTCCACACCACCGGGTAGGGGAGTACCACATGAACCTGTAGTAGGGGAGTACCACATGAACCTGTAGTAGTACCACACCGGGGAGTACCACATGAACCTGTAGTAGGGAGTACCGCATTAACCTGTAGTAGGGGAGTACCGCATGAACCTGTAGTAGGGGAGTACCGCATGAACCTGTAGTAGGGGAGTACCAAATGAACCTGTAGTAGGGGAGTACCGCATGAACCTGTAGTAGGGGAGTACCACATGAACCTGTAGTAGGGGAGTACCGCATTAACCTGAAGTAGTAGGAGTACCACATGAACCTGTAGTAGGGGAGTACCTCATGAACCTGTAGTAGGGGAGTACCACATGAACCTGTAGTAGGGAGTACCACATGAACCTGTAGTAGGGGAGTACCACATGAACCTGTAGTAGGGGAGTACCGCATGAACCTGTAGTAGGGGAGTACCGCATGAACCTGTAGTAGGGGAGTACCACATGAACCTGTAGTAGGGGAGTACCACATGAACCTGTAGTAGGGGAGTACCACATGAACTTGTAGTAGGGGAGTACCGCATGAACCTGTAGTAGGGGAGTACCGCATGAACCTGTAGTAGGGGAGTACCACATGAACCTGTAGTAGGGGAGTACCACATGAACCTGTAGTAGTCGACACTACCGGGTAGGGGAGTACTGCATGAACCTGTAGTAGTCCACACCACCGGGTAGGGAGTACCACATGAACCTGTAGTAGTCCACACTGTAGTACCGGGTAGGGAGTACCACATGAACCTGTAGTAGTCCACACTACTGGGTAGGGGAGTACCACATGAACCTGTAGTAGTCCGCATTAACCTGTAGTAGGGAGTACCACATGAACCTGTAGTAGTCCACACTACCGGGTAGGGGAGTACCACATGAACCTGTAGTAGGGGAGTACCACATGAACCTGTAGTAGGGAGTACCACATGAACCTGTAGTAGGGGAGTACCGCATTAACCTGTAGTAGGGGATTACCACATGAACCTGTAGTAGGGGAGTACCACATGAACCTGTAGTTGGGGAGTACCACATGAACCTGTAGTAGGGAGTACCGCATTAACCTGTAGTAGGGGAGTACTGCATTAACCTGTAGTAGGGGAGTACCACATGAACCTGTAGTAGGAGTACCACATGAACCTGTAGTAGGGGAGTACCTCATGAACCTGTAGTAGTACCACATGAACCTGGTAGTACCACATGAACCTGTAGTAGGGGAGTACCACATGAACCCTGTAGTAGGGGAGTACCGGAACCTGTATGAACCTGTAGTAGGGAGTACCGCATGAACCTGTAGTAGGGGAGTACCACATGAACCTGTAGTAGGGGAGTACCACATGAACCTGTAGTAGGGGAGTACCGCATGAACTTGTAGTAGGGGAGTACCGAACCTGTATGAACCTGTAGTAGGGGAGTACCGCATGAACCTGTAGTAGAACCTGGTAGAGTACCACATGAACCTGTAGTAGGGAGTACCACATGAACCTGTAGTAGTCGACACTACCGGGTAGGGGAGTACTGCATGAACCTGTAGTAGTCCACACCACCGGGTAGGGGAGTACCACATGAACCTGTAGTAGTCCACACTACCGGGTAGGGGAGTACCACATGAACCTGTAGTAGTCCACACTACTGGGTAGGGGAGTACCACATGAACCTGTAGTAGGGGAGTACCGCATTAACCTGTAGTAGGGGAGTACCACATGAACCTGTACACTGAACCTGGTAGGGACACTACCGGGTGAACCACATGTAGTAGGGGAGTACCACATGAACCTGTAGTAGGGGAGTACCACATGAACCTGTAGTAGGGGAGTACCGCATTAACCTGTAGTAGGGGATGACCACATGAACCTGTAGTAGGGGAGTACCACATGAACCTGTAGTTGGGGAGTACCACATGAACCTGTAGTAGGGGTAGCATTAACCTGTAGTAGGGAGTATGAACCTGTAGTAGGGGAGTACCACATGAACCTGTAGTAGGGGAGTACCGCATGAACCTGTAGTAGGGGAGTACCGCATGAACCTGTAGTAGGGGAGTACCACATGAACCTGTAGTAGGGGAGTACCGCATGAACCTGTAGTAGGGGAGTACCACATGAACCTGTAGTAGGGGAGTACCGCATGAACCTGTAGTAGGGAGTACCTGAACCTGTAGTAGGGGAGTACCGCATGAACCTGTAGTAGGGGAGTACCACATGAACCTGTAGTAGGGGAGTACCGGGGAGTACATGAACCTGTAGTAGGGGAGTAACCACATGAACCTGTAGTAGGGGAGTACCTCATGCATGAACCTGTAGTAGGGGAGTACCACATGAACCTGTAGTAGGGGAGTACCACATGAACCTGTAGTAGGGGAGTACCGCATGAACCTGTAGTAGGGGAGTACCGCATGAACCTGTAGTAGGGGAGTACCACATGAACCTGTAGTAGGGGAGTACCACATGAACCTGTAGTAGGGGAGTACCACATGAACTTGTAGTAGGGGAGTACCGCATGAACCTGTAGTAGGGGAGTACCGCATGAACCTGTAGTAGGGGAGTACCACATGAACCTGTAGTAGGGGAGTACCACATGAACCTGTAGTAGTCGACACTACCGGGTAGGGGAGTACTGCATGAACCTGTAGTAGTCCACACCACCGGGTAGGGGAGTACCACATGAACCTGTAGTAGTCCACACTACCGGGTAGGGGAGTACCACATGAACCTGTAGTAGTCCACACCACCGGGTAGGGGAGTACCACATGAACCTGTAGTAGGGGAGTACCGCATGAACCTGTAGTAGTCGACACTACCATGTAGGGGAGTACCACATGAACCTGTAGTAGTCGACACTACCGGGTAGGGGAGTACCACATGAACCTGTAGTAGTCGACACTACCGGGTAGGGGAGTACTGCATGAACCTGTAGTAGGGGAGTACCACATGAACCTGTAGTAGTCCACACTACCGGGTAGGGGAGTACCACATGAACCTGTAGTAGGGGAGTACCACATGAACCTGTAGTAGGGGAGTACCACATGAACCTGTAGTAGGGGAGTACCGCATTAACCTGTAGTAGGGGATTACCACATGAACCTGTAGTAGGGGAGTACCACATGAACCTGTAGTTGGGGAGTACCACATGAACCTGTAGTAGGGGAGTACCGCATTAACCTGTAGTAGGGGAGTACCGCATTAACCTGTAGTAGGGGAGTACCACATGAACCTGTAGTAGGGGAGTACCGCATGAACCTGTAGTAGGGGAGTACCGCATGAACCTGTAGTAGGGGAGTACCACATGAACCTGTAGTAGGGGAGTACCGCATGAACCTGTAGTAGGGGAGTACCGCATGAACCTGTAGTTAGGGGAGTACCGCATGAACCTGTAGTAGGGGAGTACCACATGAACCTGTAGTAGGGGAGTACCGCATGAACCTGTAGTAGGGGAGTACCACATGAACCTGTAGTAGGGGAGTACCGCATGAACCTGTAGTAGGGGAGTACCACATGAACCTGTAGTAGGGGAGTACCTCATGAACCTGTAGTAGGGGAGTACCACATGAACCTGTAGTAGGGGAGTACCACATGAACCTGTAGTAGGGGAGTACCGCATGAACCTGTAGTAGGGGAGTACCGCATGAACCTGTAGTAGGGGAGTACCACATGAACCTGTAGTAGGGGAGTACCACATGAACCTGTAGTAGGGGAGTACCACATGAACTTGTAGTAGGGGAGTACTGCATGAACCTGTAGTAGGGGAGTACCGCATGAACCTGTAGTAGGGGAGTACCACATGAACCTGTAGTAGGGGAGTACCACATGAACCTGTAGTAGTCGACACTACCGGGTAGGGGAGTACTGCATGAACCTGTAGTAGTCCACACCACCGGGTAGGGGAGTACCACATGAACCTGTAGTAGTCCACACTACCGGGTAGGGGAGTACCACATGAACCTGTAGTAGTCCACACCACCGGGTAGGGGAGTACCACATGAACCTGTAGTAGGGGAGTACCGCATGAACCTGTAGTAGTCGACACTACCATGTAGGGGAGTACCACATGAACCTGTAGTAGTCGACACTACCGGGTAGGGGAGTACCACATGAACCTGTAGTAGTCGACACTACCGGGTAGGGGAGTACTGCATGAACCTGTAGGAGTACCACATGAACCTGTAGTAGTCCACACTACCGGGTAGGGGAGTACCACATGAACCTGTAGTAGGGGAGTACCGCATTAACCTGTAGTAGGGGAGTACCACATGAACCTGTAGTAGTCCACACTACCGGGTAGGGGAGTACCACATGAACCTGTAGTAGGGGAGTACCACATGAACCTGTAGTAGGGGAGTACCGCATGAACCTGTAGTAGGGGAGTACCACATGAACCTGTAGTAGTCCACACTACCGGGTAGGGGAGTACCACATGAACCTGTAGTAGGGGAGTGCCGCATTAACCTGTAGTAGGGGAGTACCACATGAACCTGTAGTAGTCCACACTACCGGGTAGGGGAGTACCACATGAACCTGTAGTAGGGGAGTACCACATGAACCTGTAGTAGGGGAGTACCACATGAACCTGTAGTAGGGGAGTACCACATGAACCTGTAGTAGGGGAGTACCACATGAACCTGTAGTAGGGGAGTACCACATGAACCTGTAGTAGGGGAGTACCACATTAACCTGTAGTAGGGGAGTACCACATGAACCTGTAGTAGTCCACACTACCGGGTAGGGGAGTACCACATGAACCTGTAGTAGGGGAGTACCACATGAACCTGTAGTAGGGGAGTACCACATGAACCTGTAGTAGGGGAGTACCGCATGAACCTGTAGTAGGGGAGTACCGCATGAACCTGTAGTAGGGGAGTACCACATGAACCTGTAGTAGGGGAGTACCACATGAACCTGTAGTAGGGGAGTACCACATGAACCTGTAGTAGGGGAGTACTGCATGAACCTGTAGTAGTCCACACCACCGGGTAGGGGAGTACCATGAACCTGTAGTAGTCCACACTACCGGAGTACCGTACCACATGAACCTGTAGTAGGGAGTACCACAGTGAACCTGTAGTAGGGGAGTACCACATGAACCTGTAGTAGGGGAGTACCGCATGAACCTGTAGTAGGGGAGTACCGCATGAACCTGTAGTAGGGGACACTACCGGGTAGGGGAGTACCACATGAACCTGTAGTAGTCGACACTACCGGGTAGGGGAGTACTGCATGAACCTGTAGTAGTCCACACCACCGGGTAGTACCACATGAACCTGTAGTAGTCCACACTACCGGGTAGGGGAGTACCACATGAACCTGTAGTAGTCCACACCACCTGGTAGGGGAGTACCACATGAACCTGTAGTAGTCCACACCACCGGGTAGGGGAGTACCACATGAACCTGTAGTAGGGGAGTACCACATGAACCTGTAGTAGTCGGTAGGGGAGTACCACATGAACCTGTAGTAGTCGGGGTAGGGGAGTACCACATGAACCTGTAGTAGTCCACACTACTGGGTAGGGGAGTACCACATGAACCTGTAGTAGGGGAGTACCGCATTAACCTGTAGTAGGGGAGTACCACATGAACCTGTAGTAGTCCACACTGTAGTAGGGGAGTACCACATGAACCTGTAGTAGGGGAGTACCACATGAACCTGTAGTAGGGGAGTACCACATGAACCTGTAGTAGGGGAGTACCACATGAACCTGTAGTAGGGGAGTACCGCATAACCTGTAGTAGGGGATTACCACATGAACCTGTAGTAGGGGAGTACCACATGAACCTGTAGTTGGGGAGTACCACATGAACCTGAAGTAGGGGAGTACCGCATTAACCTGTAGTAGGGGAGTACCGCATTAACCTGTAGTAGGGGAGTACCACATGAACCTGTAGTAGGGGAGTACCGCATGAACCTGTAGTAGGGGAGTACCACATGAACCTGTAGTAGGGGAGTACCGCATGAACCTGTATGACCACATGAACCTGTAGTAGGGGAGTACCGCATGAACCTGTAGTAGGGGAGTACCACATGAACCTGTAGTAGGGGAGTACCTCATGAACCTGTAGTAGGGGAGTACCACATGAACCTGTAGTAGGGGAGTACCACATGAACCTGTAGTAGGGGAGTACCGCATGAACCTGTAGTAGGGGAGTACCGCATGAACCTGTAGTAGGGGAGTACCACATGAACCTGTAGTAGTCGACACTACCATGTAGGGGAGTACCACATGAACCTGTAGTAGTCGACACTACCGGGTAGGGGAGTACCACATGAACCTGTAGTAGTCGACACTACCGGGTAGGGGAGTACTGCATGAACCTGTAGTAGGGGAGTACCACATGAACCTGTAGTAGTCCACACTACCGGGTAGGGGAGTACCACATGAACCTGTAGTAGGGGAGTACCGCATTAACCTGTAGTAGGGGAGTACCACATGAACCTGTAGTAGTCCACACTACCGGGTAGGGGAGTACCACATGAACCTGTAGTAGGGGAGTACCACATGAACCTGTAGTAGGGGAGTACCGCATGAACCTGTAGTAGGGGAGTACCACATGAACCTGTAGTAGTCCACACTACCGGGTAGGGGAGTACCACATGAACCTGTAGTAGGGGAGTACCGCATTAACCTGTAGTAGGGGAGTACCACATGAACCTGTAGTAGTCCACACTACCGGGTAGGGGAGTACCACATGAACCTGTAGTAGGGGAGTACCACATGAACCTGTAGTAGGGGAGTACCGCATGAACCTGTAGTAGGGGAGTACCACATGAACCTGTAGTAGGGGAGTACCACATGAACCTGTAGTAGGGGAGTACCACATGAACCTGTAGTAGGGGAGTACCGCATTAACCTGTAGTAGGGGAGTACCACATGAACCTGTAGTAGTCCACACTACCGGGTAGGGGAGTACCACATGAACCTGTAGTAGGGGAGTACCACATGAACCTGTAGTAGGGGAGTACCACATGAACCTGTAGTAGGGGAGTACCGCATGAACCTGTAGTAGGGGAGTACCGCATGAACCTGTAGTAGGGGAGTACTGCATGAACCTGTAGTAGGGGGAGTACTGCATGAACCTGTAGTAGGGGAATACTGCATGAACCTGTAGTAGGGGAGTACCACATGAACCTGTAGTAGTCCACACTACCGGGTAGGGGAGTACCACATGAACCTGTAGTAGGGGAGTACCGCATGAACCTGTAGTAGGGGAGTACCGCATGAACCTGTAGTAGGGGAGTACCGCATGAACCTGTAGTAGGGGAGTACCGCATGAACCTGTAGTAGGGGAGTACTGCATGAACCTGTAGTAGGGGAGTACTGCATGAACCTGTAGTAGGGGAGTACTGCATGAACCTGTAGTAGGGGAGTACTGCATGAACCTGTAGTAGTCCACACTACCGGGTAGGGGAGTACTGCATGAACCTGTAGTAGGGGAGTACCACATGAACCTGTAGTAGGGGAGTACTGCATGAACCTGTAGTAGGGGAGTACCACATGAACCTGTAGTAGGGGAGTACCGCATGAACCTGTAGTAGGGGAGTACCACATGAACCTGTAGTAGGGGAGTACCACATGAACCTGTAGTAGGGGAGTACCACATTAACCTGTAGTAGGGGAGTACCGCATGAACCTGTAGTAGGGGAGTACCGCATGAACCTGTAGTAGTCGACACTACCGGGTAGGGGAGTACCACATGAACCTGTAGTAGTCGACACTACCGGGTAGGGGAGTACTGCATGAACCTGTAGTAGTCCACACCACCGGGTAGGGGAGTACCACATGAACCTGTAGTAGTCCACACTACCGGGTAGGGGAGTACCACATGAACCTGTAGTAGTCCACACCACCGGGTAGGGGAGTACCACATGAACCTGTAGTAGTCCACACCACCGGGTAGGGGAGTACCACATGAACCTGTAGTAGGGGAGTACCGCATGAACCTGTAGTAGTCGACACTACCATGTAGGGGAGTACCACATGAACCTGTAGTAGTCGACACTACCAGGTAGGGGAGTACCACATGAACCTGTAGTAGTCCACACTACTGGGTAGGGGAGTACCACATGAACCTGTAGTAGGGGAGTACCGCATTAACCTGTAGTAGGGGAGTACCACATGAACCTGTAGTAGTCCACACTACCGGGTAGGGGAGTACCACATGAACCTGTAGTAGGGGAGTACCACATGAACCTGTAGTAGGGGAGTACCACATGAACCTGTAGTAGGGGAGTACCACATGAACCTGTAGTAGGGGAGTACCGTATTAACCTGTAGTAGGGGATTACCACATGAACCTGTAGTAGGGGAGTACCACATGAACCTGTAGTTGGGGAGTACCACATGAACCTGAAGTAGGGGAGTACCGCATTAACCTGTAGTAGGGGAGTACCGCATTAACCTGTAGTAGGGGAGTACCACATGAACCTGTAGTAGGGGAGTACCGCATGAACCTGTAGTAGGGGAGTACCACATGAACCTGTAGTAGGGGAGTACCGCATGAACCTGTAGTAGGGGAGTACCACATGAACCTGTAGTAGGGGAGTACCGCATGAACCTGTAGTAGGGGAGTACCACATGAACCTGTAGTAGGGGAGTACCTCATGAACCTGTAGTAGGGGAGTACCGCATGAACCTGTAGTAGGGGAGTACCGCATGAACCTGTAGTAGGGGAGTACTGCATGAACCTGTAGTAGGGGGAGTACTGCATGAACCTGTAGTAGGGGAATACTGCATGAACCTGTAGTAGGGGAGTACCACATGAACCTGTAGTAGTCCACACTACCGGGTAGGGGAGTACTGCATGAACCTGTAGTAGGGGAGTACCGCATGAACCTGTAGTAGGGGAGTACCGCATGAACCTGTAGTAGGGGAGTACCGCATGAACCTGTAGTAGGGGAGTACCGCATGAACCTGTAGTAGGGGAGTACTGCATGAACCTGTAGTAGGGGAGTACTGCATGAACCTGTAGTAGGGGAGTACTGCATGAACCTGTAGTAGGGGAGTACTGCATGAACCTGTAGTAGTCCACACTACCGGGTAGGGGAGTACTGCATGAACCTGTAGTAGGGGAGTACCACATGAACCTGTAGTAGGGGAGTACCACATGAACCTGTAGTAGGGGAGTACCACATGAACCTGTAGTAGGGGAGTACCGCATGAACCTGTAGTAGGGGAGTACCACATGAACCTGTAGTAGGGGAGTACCACATGAACCTGTAGTAGGGGAGTACCACATTAACCTGTAGTAGGGGAGTACCGCATGAACCTGTAGTAGGGGAGTACCGCATGAACCTGTAGTAGGGACACTACCTGTAGGTAGGGGAGTACCACATGAACCACATGAACCTGTAGTAGTCGACACTACCGGGTAGGGGAGTACTGCATGAACCTGTAGTAGTCCACACCACCGGGTAGGGGAGTACCACATGAACCTGTAGTAGTCCACACTACCGGGTAGGGGAGTACCACATGAACCTGTAGTAGTCCACACCACCGGGTAGGGGAGTACCACATGAACCTGTAGTAGTCCACACCACCGGGTAGGGGAGTACCACATGAACCTGTAGTAGGGGAGTACCGCATGAACCTGTAGTAGTCGACACTACCATGTAGGGGAGTACCACATGAACCTGTAGTAGTCGACACTACCAGGTAGGGGAGTACCACATGAACCTGTAGTAGTCCACACTACTGGGTAGGGGAGTACCACATGAACCTGTAGTAGGGGAGTACCGCATTAACCTGTAGTAGGGGAGTACCACATGAACCTGTAGTAGTCCACACTACCGGGTAGGGGAGTACCACATGAACCTGTAGTAGGGGAGTACCACATGAACCTGTAGTAGGGGAGTACCGCATGAACCTGTAGTAGGGGAGTACCACATGAACCTGTAGTAGGGGAGTACCGTATTAACCTGTAGTAGGGGATTACCACATGAACCTGTAGTAGGGGAGTACCACATGAACCTGTAGTTGGGGAGTACCACATGAACCTGAAGTAGGGGAGTACCGCATTAACCTGTAGTAGGGGAGTACCGCATTAACCTGTAGTAGGGGAGTACCACATGAACCTGTAGTAGGGGAGTACCACATGAACCTGTAGTAGGGGAGTACCACATGAACCTGTAGTAGGGGAGTACCGCATGAACCTGTAGTAGGGGAGTACCACATGAACCTGTAGTAGGGAGTACCGCATGAACCTGTAGTAGGGGAGTACCACATGAACCTGTAGTAGGGGAGTACCTCATGAACCTGTAGTAGGGGAGTACCACATGAACCTGTAGTAGGGGAGTACCACAAGAACCTGTAGTAGGGGAGTACCGCATGAACCTGTAGTAGGGGAGTACCGCATGAACCTGTAGTAGGGGAGTACCACATGAACCTGTAGTAGGGGAGTACCACATGAACCTGTAGTAGGGGAGTACCACATGAACCTGTAGTAGTCGACACTACCGGGTAGGGGAGTACTGCA
Source organism: Oncorhynchus gorbuscha (assembly GCF_021184085.1). Lineage (NCBI taxonomy): Eukaryota > Metazoa > Chordata > Actinopteri > Salmoniformes > Salmonidae > Oncorhynchus > Oncorhynchus gorbuscha. The sequence continues at coordinate 70,013,112 of NC_060180.1, read as the reverse complement.
TGAACCTGTAGTAGTCCACACCACCGGGTAGGGGAGTACCACATGAACCTGTAGTAGTCCACACTACCGGGTAGGGGAGTACCACATGAACCTGTAGTAGTCCACACTACTGGGTAGGGGAGTACCACATGAACCTGTAGTAGGGGAGTACAGCATTAACCTGTAGTAGGGGAGTACCACATGAACCTGTAGTAGTCCACACTACCGGGTAGGGGAGTACCACATGAACCTGTAGTAGGGGAGTACCACATGAACCTGTAGTAGGGGAGTACCACATGAACCTGTAGTAGGGGAGTACCGCATTAACCTGTAGTAGGGGATTACCACATGAACCTGTAGTAGGGGAGTACCACATGAACCTGTAGTTGGGGAGTACCACATGAACCTGTAGTAGGGGAGTACCGCATTAACCTGTAGTAGGGGAGTACCGCATTAACCTGTAGTAGGGGAGTACCACATGAACCTGTAGTAGGGGAGTACCGCATGAACCTGTAGTAGGGAGTACCACATGAACCTGTAGTAGGGGAGTACCACATGAACCTGTAGTAGGGGAGTACCGCATGAACCTGTAGTAGGGAGTACCACATGAACCTGTAGTAGGGGAGTACCGCATGAACCTGTAGTAGGGGAGTACCACATGAACCTGTAGTAGGGGAGTACCGCATGAACCTGTAGTAGGGGAGTACCACATGAACCTGTAGTAGGGGAGTACCTCATGAACCTGTAGTAGGGGAGTACCACATGAACCTGTAGTAGGGGAGTACCACATGAACCTGTAGTAGGGGAGTACCACATGAACCTGTAGTAGGGGAGTACCACATGAACCTGTAGTAGGGGAGTACCGCATTAACCTGTAGTAGGGGAGTACCACATGAACCTGTAGTAGTCCACACTACCGGGTAGGGGAGTACCACATGAACCTGTAGTAGGGGAGTACCACATGAACCTGTAGTAGGGGAGTACCACATGAACCTGTAGTAGGGGAGTACCACATGAACCTGTAGTAGGGGAGTACCGCATGAACCTGTAGTAGGGGAGTACCGCATGAACCTGTAGTAGGGGAGTACCACATGAACCTGTAGTAGGGGAGTACCACATGAACCTGTAGTAGGGGAGTACCATGAACCTGTAGTAGGGGAGTACCACATGAACCTGTAGTAGGGGAGTACCACATGAACCTGTAGTAGGTACCACATGAACCTGTACCACATGAACCTGTAGTAGGGGAGTACCACATGAACCTGTAGTAGGGGAGTACCACATGAACCTGTAGTAGGGGAGTACCGCATGAACCTGTAGTAGGGGAGTACCACATGAACCTGTAGTAGGGGAGTACCACATGAACCTGTAGTAGGGGAGTACCGCATGAACCTGTAGTAGGGGAGTACCGCATGAACCTGTAGTAGGGGAGTACCACATGAACCTGTAGTAGGGGAGTACCACATGAACCTGTAGTAGTCGACACTACCGGGTAGGGGAGTACTGCATGAACCTGTAGTAGGGGAGTACCACATGAACCTGTAGTAGGGGAGTACTGCATGAACCTGTAGTAGGGGAGTACCACATGAACCTGTAGTAGGGGAGTACCGCATGAACCTGTAGTAGTCGACACTACCGGGTAGGGGAGTACCACATGAACCTGTAGTAGTCGACACTACCGGGTAGGGGAGTACTGCATGAACCTGTAGTAGTCCACACCACCGGGTAGGGGAGTACCACATGAACCTGTAGTAGTCCACACTACCGGGTAGGGGAGTACCACATGAACCTGTAGTAGTCCACACCACCGGGTAGGGGAGTACCACATGAACCTGTAGTAGTCCACACCACCGGGTAGGGGAGTACCACATGAACCTGTAGTAGGGGAGTACCGCATGAACCTGTAGTAGTCGACACTACCATGTAGGGGAGTACCACATGAACCTGTAGTAGTCGACACTACCAGGTAGGGGAGTACCACATGAACCTGTAGTAGTCCACACTACTGGGTAGGGGAGTACCACATGAACCTGTAGTAGGGGAGTACCGCATTAACCTGTAGTAGGGGAGTACCACATGAACCTGTAGTAGTCCACACTACCGGGTAGGGGAGTACCACATGAACCTGTAGTAGGGGAGTACCACATGAACCTGTAGTAGGGGAGTACCACATGAACCTGTAGTAGGGGAGTACCACATGAACCTGTAGTAGGGGAGTACCGTATTAACCTGTAGTAGGGGATTACCACATGAACCTGTAGTAGGGGAGTACCACATGAACCTGTAGTTGGGGAGTACCACATGAACCTGAAGTAGGGGAGTACCGCATTAACCTGTAGTAGGGGAGTACCGCATTAACCTGTAGTAGGGGAGTACCACATGAACCTGTAGTAGGGGAGTACCGCATGAACCTGTAGTAGGGGAGTACCACATGAACCTGTAGTAGGGGAGTACCGCATGAACCTGTAGTAGGGGAGTACCACATGAACCTGTAGTAGGGGAGTACCGCATGAACCTGTAGTAGGGGAGTACCACATGAACCTGTAGTAGGGGAGTACCTCATGAACCTGTAGTAGGGGAGTACCGCATGAACCTGTAGTAGGGGAGTACCGCATGAACCTGTAGTAGGGGAGTACTGCATGAACCTGTAGTAGGGGGAGTACTGCATGAACCTGTAGTAGGGGAATACTGCATGAACCTGTAGTAGGGAGTACCACATGAACCTGTAGTAGTCCACACTACCGGGTAGGGAGTACTGCATGAACCTGTAGTAGGGGAGTACCGCATGAACCTGTAGTAGGGGAGTACCGCATGAACCTGTAGTAGGGGAGTACCACATGAACCTGTAGTAGGGGAGTACCGCATGAACCTGTAGTAGGGGAGTACTGCATGAACCTGTAGTAGGGGAGTACTGCATGAACCTGTAGTAGGGGAGTACTGCATGAACCTGTAGTAGGGGAGTACTGCATGAACCTGTAGTAGTCCACACTACCGGGTAGGGGAGTACTGCATGAACCTGTAGTAGGGGAGTACCACATGAACCTGTAGTAGGGGAGTACTGCATGAACCTGTAGTAGGGGAGTACCACATGAACCTGTAGTAGGGGAGTACCGCATGAACCTGTAGTAGGGGAGTACCACATGAACCTGTAGTAGGGGAGTACCACATGAACCTGTAGTAGGGGAGTACCACATTAACCTGTAGTAGGGGAGTACCGCATGAACCTGTAGTAGGGGAGTACCGCATGAACCTGTAGTAGTCGACACTACCAGGTAGGGGAGTACCACATGAACCTGTAGTAGTCGACACTACCGGGTAGGGGAGTACTGCATGAACCTGTTGTAGTCCACACCACCGGGTAGGGGAGTACCACATGAACCTGTAGTAGGGGAGTACCGCATGAACCTGTAGTAGTCGACACTACCATGTAGGGGAGTACCACATGAACCTGTAGTAGTCGACACTACCATGTAGGGGAGTACCACATGAACCTGTAGTAGGGGAGTACTGCATGAACCTGTAGTAGGGGAGTACCACATGAACCTGTAGTAGGGGAGTACCGCATGAACCTGTAGTAGGGGAGTACCACATGAACCTGTAGTAGGGGAGTACCACATGAACCTGTAGTAGGGGAGTACCACATGAACCTGTAGTAGGGGAGTACCACATGAACCTGTAGTAGGGGAGTACCACATGAACCTGTAGTAGTCCACACTACCGGGTAGGGGAGTACCACATGAACCTGTAGTAGTCGACACTACCGGGTAGGGGAGTACTGCATGAACCTGTAGTAGTCCACACCACCGGGTAGGGGAGTACCACATGAACCTGTAGTAGGGGAGTACCGCATGAACCTGTAGTAGTCGACACTACCATGTAGGGGAGTACCACATGAACCTGTAGTAGTCGACACTACCAGGTAGGGGAGTACCACATGAACCTGTAGTAGTCCACACTACTGGGTAGGGGAGTACCACATGAACCTGTAGTAGGGGAGTACCGCATTAACCTGTAGTAGGGGAGTACCACATGAACCTGTAGTAGTCCACACTACCGGGTAGGGGAGTACCACATGAACCTGTAGTAGGGGAGTACCACATGAACCTGTAGTAGGGGAGTACCGCATGAACCTGTAGTAGGGGAGTACCACATGAACCTGTAGTAGGGGAGTACCGTATTAACCTGTAGTAGGGGATTACCACATGAACCTGTAGTAGGGGAGTACCACATGAACCTGTAGTTGGGGAGTACCACATGAACCTGAAGTAGGGGAGTACCGCATTAACCTGTAGTAGGGGAGTACCGCATTAACCTGTAGTAGGGGAGTACCACATGAACCTGTAGTAGGGGAGTACCGCATGAACCTGTAGTAGGGGAGTACCACATGAACCTGTAGTAGGGGAGTACCGCATGAACCTGTAGTAGGGGTACCGCATGAGTACCACATGAACCTGTAGTAGGGAGTACCGCATGAACCTGTAGTAGGGAGTACCACATGAACCTGTAGTAGGGGAGTACCTCATGAACCTGTAGTAGGGGAGTACCACATGAACCTGTAGTAGGGGAGTACCACATGAACCTGTAGTAGGGGAGTACCACATGAACCTGTAGTAGGGGAGTACCGCATGAACCTGTAGTAGGGGAGTACCACATGAACCTGTAGTAGGGGAGTACCACATGAACCTGTAGTAGGGGAGTACCACATGAACCTGTAGTAGTCCACACCTGTAGTAGTCCACTACCGTAGGGGAGTACTGCATGAACCTGTAGTAGTCCACACCACCGGGTAGGGGAGTACCACATGAACCTGTAGTAGTCCACACTACCGGGTAGGGGAGTACCACATGAACCTGTAGTAGTCCACACTACTGGGTAGGGGAGTACCACATGAACCTGTAGTAGGGGAGTACAGCATTAACCTGTAGTAGGGGAGTACCACATGAACCTGTAGTAGTCCACACTACCGGGTAGGGGAGTACCACATGAACCTGTAGTAGGGGAGTACCACATGAACCTGTAGTAGGGGAGTACCACATGAACCTGTAGTAGGGGAGTACCGCATTAACCTGTAGTAGGGGATTACCACATGAACCTGTAGTAGGGGAGTACCACATGAACCTGTAGTTGGGGAGTACCACATGAACCTGTAGTAGGGGAGTACCGCATTAACCTGTAGTAGGGGAGTACCGCATTAACCTGTAGTAGGGGAGTACCACATGAACCTGTAGTAGGGGAGTACCGCATGAACCTGTAGTAGGGGAGTACCGCATGAACCTGTAGTAGGGGAGTACCACATGAACCTGTAGTAGGGGAGTACCGCATGAACCTGTAGTAGGGGAGTACCGCATGAACCTGTAGTAGGGGAGTACCGCATGAACCTGTAGTAGGGGAGTACCACATGAACCTGTAGTAGGGGAGTACCACATGAACCTGTAGTAGGGGAGTACCACATGAACCTGTAGTAGGGGAGTACCACATGAACCTGTAGTATGAACCTGTAGGGGGAGTACCGCATGAACCTGTAGTAGGGGAGTACCACATGAACCTGTAGTAGGGGAGTACCACATGAACCTGTAGTAGGGGAGTACCACATGAACCTGTAGTAGGGGAGTACCGCATTAACCTGTAGTAGGGAGTACCACATGAACCTGTAGTAGTCCACACTACCGGGTAGGGAGTACCACATGAACCTGTAGTAGGGGTAGTACCACATGAACCTGTAGTAGGGGAGTACCACATGAACCTGTAGTAGGGGAGTACCACATGAACCTGTAGTAGTACCACATGAACCTGGGAGTACCGCATGAACCTGTAGTAGGGGAGTACCACATGAACCTGTAGTAGGGGAGTACCACATGAACCTGTAGTAGGGGAGTACCACATGAACCTGTAGTAGGGGAGTACCACATGAACCTGTAGTAGGGAGTACCACATGAACCTGTAGTAGGGGAGTACCACATGAACCTGTAGTAGGGGAGTACCACATGAACCTGTAGTAGGGGAGTACCGCATGAACCTGTAGTAGGGGAGTACCACATGAACCTGTAGTAGGGGAGTACCACATGAACCTGTAGTAGGGGAGTACCACATGAACCTGTAGTAGGGGAGTACCACATGAACCTGTAGTAGGGGAGTACCGCATGAACCTGTAGTAGGGGAGTACCGCATGAACCTGTAGTAGGGGAGTACCACATGAACCTGTAGTAGGGGAGTACCACATGAACCTGTAGTAGTCGACACTACCGGGTAGGGGAGTACTGCATGAACCTGTAGTAGGGGAGTACCACATGAACCTGTAGTAGGGGAGTACTGCATGAACCTGTAGTAGGGGAGTACCACATGAACCTGTAGTAGGGGAGTACCGCATGAACCTGTAGTAGGGAGTACTGCATGAACCTGTAGTAGGGGAGTACCACATGAACCTGTAGTAGTCCACACCTGTAGTAGTCCACCGGGTAGGGGAGTACTGCATGAACCTGTAGTAGGGGAGTACCACATGAACCTGTAGTAGGGGAGTACCGCATGAACCTGTAGTAGGGAGTACCACATGAACCTGTAGTAGGGAGTACCACATGAACCTGTAGTAGGGGAGTACCACATTAACCTGTAGTAGGGGAGTACCATGAACCTGTATGAACCTGTAGTAGGGGAGTACCACATGAACCTGTAGTAGTCCACACTACACTACATGAACCTGTAGGTAGTACCACATGAACCTGTAGTAGTCCACACCACCGGGTAGGGGAGTACCACATGAACCTGTAGTAGTCCACACCACCGGGTAGGGGAGTACCACATGAACCTGTGGTAGGGGAGTACCGCATGAACCTGTAGTAGTCGACACTACCATGTAGGGGAGTACCACATGAACCTGTAGTAGTCGACACTACCGGGTAGGGGAGTACCACATGAACCTGTAGTAGTCGACACTACCGTGTAGGGGAGTACTGCATGAACCTGTAGTAGGGGAGTACCACATGAACCTGTAGTAGTCCACACTACTGGGTAGGGGAGTACCACATGAACCTGTAGTAGGGGAGTACCGCATTAACCTGTAGTAGGGGAGTACCACATGAACCTGTAGTAGGGGAGTACCACATGAACCTGTAGTAGGGGAGTACCACATGAACCTGTAGTAGGGGAGTACCACATGAACCTGAAGTAGGGGAGTACTGCATTAACCTGTACCTGTAGGGGAGTACCACATTAACCTGTAGTAGGGGAGTACCACATGAACCTGTAGTAGGGGTACCACATGAACCTGTAGTAGGGGAGTACCGCATGAACCTGTAGTAGGGGAGTACCGCATGAACCTGTAGTAGGGGAGTACCGCATGAACCTGTAGTAGGGGAGTACCACATGAACCTGTAGTAGGGGAGTACCTCATGAACCTGTAGTAGGGGAGTACCACATGAACCTGTAGTAGGGGAGTACCACATGAACCTGTAGTAGGGGAGTACCACATGAACCTGTAGTAGGGGAGTACCACATGAACCTGTAGTAGGGGAGTACCGCATGAACCTGTAGTAGGGGAGTACCACATGAACCTGTAGTAGGGGAGTACCACATGAACCTGTAGTAGTCACACTACCGGGTAGGGGAGTACCACATGAACCTGTAGTAGTCGACACTACCGGGTAGGGAGTACTGCATGAACCTGTAGTAGGGGAGTACCACATGAACCTGTAGTACCACACTAGGGTAGGGGAGTACCACATGAACCTGTAGTAGGGGAGTACCGCATTAACCTGTAGTAGGGGAGTACCACATGAACCTGTAGTAGTCCACACTACCGGGTAGGGGAGTACCACATGAACCTGTAGTAGGGGAGTACCACATGAACCTGTAGTAGGGGAGTACCACATGAACCTGTAGTAGGGGAGTACCACATGAACCTGTAGTAGTCCACACTAACCGGGTAGGGGAGTACCACATGAACCTGTAGTAGGGGAGTACCGCATGAACCTGTAGTAGGGAGTACCACATGAACCTGTAGTAGTCCACACTGAACCTGTAGGGGAGTACCACATGAACCTGTAGTAGGGGAGTACCACATGAACCTGTAGTAGGGGAGTACTGCATGAACCTGTAGTAGTAGTAGGGAGTACCACATGAACCTGTAGTAGTCCACACTGAACCGGGTAGGGAGTACCACATGAACCTGTAGTAGGGGAGTACCGCATGAACCTGTAGTAGGGGGGGGAGTACCACATGAACCTGTAGTAGTCCACACTACCGGGTAGGGTAGTAGGGGAGTACCACATGAACCTGTAGTAGGGGAGTACCACATGAACCTGTAGTAGGGGAGTACCGCATGAACCTGTAGTAGGGGAGTACCACATGAACCTGTAGTAGGGGAGTACCACATGAACCTGTAGTAGGGGAGTACCACAGTGAACCTGAACCTGTAGTAGGGGAGTACCACATGAACCTGTAGTAGTCCACACTACCGGGTAGGGGAGTACCACATGAACCTGTAGTAGGGGAGTACCACATGAACCTGTAGTAGGGGAGTACCACATGAACCTGTAGTAGGGGAGTACCACATGAACCTGTAGTAAGGGAGTACCGCATTAATCCTGTAGTAGGGGATTACCACATGAACCTGTAGTAGGGGAGTACCACATGAACCTGTAGTTGGGGAGTACCACATGAACCTGTAGTAGGGGAGTACCGCATGAACCTGTAGTAGTCCACACCACCGGGTAGGGGAGTACCACATGAACCTGTAGTAGTCCACACTACCGGGTAGGGGAGTACCACATGAACCTGTAGTAGTCCACACCACCGGGTAGGGGAGTACCACATGAACCTGTAGTAGGGGAGTACCGCATGAACCTGTAGTAGTCGACACTACCATGTAGGGGAGTACCACATGAACCTGTAGTAGTCGACACTACCGGGTAGGGGAGTACCACATGAACCTGTAGTAGTCGACACTACCGGGTAGGGGAGTACTGCATGAACCTGTAGTAGGGGAGTACCACATGAACCTGTAGTAGTCCACACTACCGGGTAGGGGAGTACCACATGAACCTGTAGTAGGGGAGTACCGCATTAACCTGTAGTAGGGGAGTACCACATGAACCTGTAGTAGTCCACACTACCGGAGTACCTGTAGTAGGGAGTACCACATGAACCTGTAGTAGGGGAGTACCACATGAACCTGTAGTAGGGAGTACCGCATGAACCTGTAGTAGGGGAGTACCACATGAACCTGTAGTAGTCCACACTACCGGGTAGGGGAGTACCACATGAACCTGTAGTAGGGGAGTACCGCATTAACCTGTAGTAGGGGAGTACCACATGAACCTGTAGTAGTCCACACTACCAGGTAGGGAGTACCACATGAACCTGTAGTACCTGTAGTAGGGGAGTACCACATGAACCTGTAGTAGGGGAGTACCACATGAACCTGTAGTAGGGGAGTACCACATGAACCTGTAGTAGTCCACACTAACCGGGTAGGGGAGTACCACATGAACCTGTAGTAGTCCACACTACCGGGTAGTACCACATGAACCTGTAGTAGGGGAGTACCACATGAACCTGTAGTAGGGGAGTACCACATGAACCTGTAGTAGGGGAGTACCACATGAACCTGTAGTAAGGGAGTACCACATGAACCTGTAAAGGGGGGTACCACATGTAGTAGGGGAGTACCACATGAACCTGTAGTAGGGGAGTACCACATGAACCTGTAGTAGGGGAGTACCACATGAACCTGTAGTAGGGGAGTACCACATGAACCTGTACCACCTGTATGAACCTGTAGTAGGGGAGTACCACATGAACCTGTAGTAGGGGAGTACCACATGAACCTGTAGTAGGGGAGTACCACATGAACCTGTAGTAGTCCACACTACCGGGTACCACATGAACCTGTAGTAGTCCACACCACCGGGTAGGGGAGTACCACATGAACCTGTAGTAGGGGAGTACCGCATGAACCTGTAGTAGTCGACACTACCATGTAGGGGAGTACCACATGAACCTGTAGTAGTCGACACTACCGGGTAGGGGAGTACCACATGAACCTGTAGTAGTCGACACTACCGGGTAGGGGAGTACTGCATGAACCTGTAGTAGGGAGTACCACATGAACCTGTAGTAGTCCACACTACCGGGTAGGGGAGTACCACATGAACCTGTAGTAGGGGAGTACCGCATTAACCTGTAGTAGGGAGTACCACATAAACCTGTAGTAGTCCACACTACCGGGTAGTACCACATGAACCTGTAGTAGGGGAGTACCACATGAACCTGTAGTAGGGGAGTACCACATGAACCTGTAGTAGGGTAGTAGTACCACATGAACCTGTAGTAGGGGAGTACCACATGAACCTGTAGTAGTCCACACTGAACCGGGTAGGGGAGTACCACATGAACCTGTAGTAGGGGAGTACCACATGAACCTGTAGTAGGGGAGTACCACATGAACCTGTAGTAGTCCACACTACCGGGTAGGGGAGTACCACATGAACCTGTAGTAGGCGAGTACCACATGAACCTGTAGTAGGGGAGTACTGCATGAACCTGTAGTAGGGGAGTACCACATGAACCTGTAGTAGTCCACACTACCGGGTAGGGGAGTACCACATGAACCTGTAGTAGTCCACACTACCGGGTAGGGGAGTACCACATGAACCTGTAGTAGGGGAGTACCGCATGAACCTGTAGTAGGGGAGTACCACATGAACCTGTAGTAGGGGAGTACCACATGAACCTGTAGTAGGGGAGTACCGCATGAACCTGTAGTAGGGGAGTACCACATGAACCTGTAGTAAGGGAGTACCACATGAACCTGTAGTAGGGGAGTACCACATGAACCTGTAGTAGGGGAGTACCACATGAACCTGTAGTAGGGGAGTACCGCATGAACCTGTAGTAGGGGAGTACCACATGAACCTGTAGTAGGGGAGTACCACATGAACCTGTAGTAGGGGAGTACCACATGAACCTGTAGTAGGGGAGTACCACATGAACCTGTAGTAGGGGAGTACCACATGAACCTGTAGTAGGGGAGTACCACATGAACCTGTAGTAGTCCACTACCGTGTAGGGGAGTACCACATGAACCTGTAGTAGTCCACTACCGTGTAGGGGAGTACCAGCTAGCTACGAAATGTTAGCATGTAGCTGTAGCGTCATTCATTCATTCATTCATTCATTCATTCATTCATTGTAGTAGTAATGGCAAACCAATCATTGTATCAAGGGTATAGTATCTTGCTATCTTCACATTAGCAGCTACAGATTGTTCAGACAGAAGCTACCATTAGTCAAAAGGTCAAAATCTACAGTTTTCAACTCAAGATGACTTGCAAAGAGGCACGTCTTAGCACCATCTGCCACCTAGAGCTGGAAACAGACCAGTCTATATTAATGAAGCTTTCCTTTCTGTTTTGGCTTGATATCTACCCTTAATTGGCCCTAGGAACATAACATTTAGCTTGATATCTACGAGCAAATAATTATTAGGCTTGCACTCCGTACACTCTCGTAAAAAAAAATCACATACAAACTCACCATATAAATTTGCAACGCTGAATTGTTGAACAGCATTTTGCTGAAAAATATCTCCTCATGAGAATTCTCCTCAGAATTAAGACAGGTGTCATTTGTATGTAGCAGTTCAGTTTGGAGTCAGTGTTTGCTGATTTAGGCCAACAGATGGCGCTTGATACCTGGGCTTTCAATTGAACTTGTTTTGGGTGTGAAACTACTACGTAGGTGGCCATAACTATCCATATCATTAATGCAGTGTATGGAAGGAGGGTTATCTGTTAAAAGCTAATGAATCGGAATGTGTGTAGGCTATGACAAGAAAGCGCTGAGCTCCAATTCACCAACCATCTGGGGCTTATGCAGTAAGTTCCCTGAGCGGCACAGCGGTCTACGATACTGCATCTCACTACAGACCCTGGTTCGATTCCCCGGCTGTATCACAGCGGTCTAAGATACTGCATCTCACTACAGACCCTGGTTCCATTCCAGGCTGTATCACAACCGGCACGGTAACCACAGTGGATCTTCTAGTCAACACGGTAACCACAGTGCATCTCCTAGTCAACATGGTAACCACAGTGCATCTCCTAGTCAACACGGTAACCACAGTGCATCTCCTGGTCAACACGGTAACCATAGTTCCCCTCCGACATGTCCATCCGTTGACCACTGTGGGATGAGGAGGGTCTTCTGTCTGGGTCCAGCCCGTCTGCAGCCATGTATGGTGCTTTAGCCCATCAGTTATGGACCTCTGAAGTGGGGATTTAGGGGCTTATGGGGGGGTTAAATCCCCGGATTCAAGCCCCTAGCTGCCTGATTGAGGGATTACGATCCTTGACCCCCATTTTCACCTCTCCATCTTGACTAATGAGAAGTGGGTGGTCGTTTTTCTGGTTGTGTCTCTACTTGACATCCCTGGGTGGGGAGGGAGGGGGAGAGGAGAGGTCGCTAAATGATAGCGCTAGTGGTTAGTTGTTGGAGGGGTGGGGTGGGCGAGGAGGGGGGAGAGGAGAGGTTGATAAATGAGTGGTTTAGTTGTTGGAGGGTGGGGGAGGAGGGGGTAGAGGTCAGTAAATGAGTGGGCTAGTTGTTAGTTGTTGGAGGGATGGGAAGGAGGGAGGGAGAGGTCAGTAAATGAGTGGTTTAGTTGTTAGTTGTTGGAGGGATGGGAAGGAGGGAGGGAGAGGTCAGTAAATGAGTGGTTTAGTTGTTAGTTGTTGGAGGGATGGGAAGGAGGGAGGGAGAGTTCAGTAAATGAGTGGTTTAGTTGTTAGTTGTTGGAGGGATGGGAAGGAGGGAGGGAGAGTTCAGTAAATGAGTGGTTTAGTTGTTAGTTGTTGGAGGGATGGGAAGGAGGGAGAGGTCAGTAAATTAGTGGGTTAGTTGTTAGTTGTTGGAGGGATGGGAAGGAGGGAGGGAGAGGTCAGTAAATGAGTGGGCTAGTTGTTAGTTGTTGGAGGGATGGGAAGGAGGGAGGGAGAGGTCAGTAAATGAGTGGGCTAGTTGTTAGTTGTTGGAGGGGTGGGGGAGGAGGGGGGAGCACCATATCATTTTGAGGGGGGTCTGATGCAACAGTAAAGAAGAGACATCAAAGATACAACATAGGTGTACATACATGTGGATGATATATTGACTACAGAATGGACCGCTTTACCTACAAAGGTCTCCAATGGTTTCCTGGAACTGCCTATGTTAGCAGTATGGTAATGTCTTGGCATTATGGGTGTGTGTGTATGCACAGCATGTGTGTGTGAGAATGAGGTCAACTTTGTGCCTATGTGAATTAATTGGAAATATGTGTGTGTGTGTGTCTGTGTGTGCGTGTGTGTGTGTGTCTCTGTTCCGGTATGTCAGGTATCACATGTCCAGTGGTGGAAAAATAACCAATTGTCATTCTTGAGTAAAAGTATAGATACCTTAACAGAACGTTACTCCAGTAAAAGTGGAAGTCACTCAGTAAAATACACACTCCAACACTCAGACATAATTTACACATAGCCAGGGACACACTCCAACACTCAGACATCATTTACACGTAGCCAGGAACACACTCCAACACTCAGACATCATTTACACGTAGCCAGGAACACACTCCAACACTCAGACATAATTTGGAGAAGATGCATTTGTGTTTAGAGTCCTCCAGATCAGAGGCAGTGGGGATGACCGGGGATGTTCTCTGTTTAGTGAGTCCTCCAGATCAGAATTTGAAAAGGGATGTTCTCTGTTTAGTGAGTCCTCCAGATCAGAGGCAGTGGGGATGACTGGGGATGTTCTCTGTTTAGTGAGTCCTCCAGATCAGAGGCAGTAGGGTTGACCAGGGATGTTCTCTGTTTAGTGAGTCCTCCAGATCAGAGGCAGTAGGGATGACTGGGGATGTTCTCTGTTTAGTGAGTCTGCCAGATCAGAGGCAGTAGGGATGACCAGGGATGTTCTCTGTTTAGTGAGTCCTCCAGATCAGAGACAGTAGGGATGACCAGGGATGTTCTCTGTTTAGAGAGTCCACCAGATCAGAGGCAGTCGGGATGACCAGGGATGTTCTCTGTTTAGTGAGTCCTCCAGATCAGAGGCAGTAGGGATGACCAGGGATGTTCTCTGTTTAGTGAGTCTTCCAGATCAGAGCCAGTAGGGATGACTGGGGATGTTCTCTGTTTAGAGAGTCCTCCAGATCAGAGGCAGTAGGGATGACCAGGGATGTTCTCTGTTTAGAGAGTCCTCCAGATCAGAGGCAGTAGGGATGACAGGGGATGTTCTCTGTTTAGAGAGTCCTCCAGATCAGAGGCAGTAGGGATGACCAGGGATGTTCTCTGTTTAGAGAGTCCTCCAGATCAGAGGCAGTAGGGATGACCAGGGATGTTCTCTGTTTAGAGAGTCCTCCAGATCAGAGGCAGTAGGGATGACCAGGGATGTTCTCTGTTTAGAGAGTCCTCCAGATCAGAGGCAGTAGGGATGACCAGGGATGTTCTCTGTTTAGAGAGTCCTCCAGATCAGAGGCAGTAGGGATGACCAGGGATGTTCTCTGTTTAGAGAGTCCTCCAGATCAGAGGCAGTAGGGATGACCAGGGATGTTCTCTGTTTAGAGAGTCCTCCAGATCAGAGGCAGTAGGGATGGCTGTCATGTATTGTCATGTTATGTCTTGTTCCTGTTCTTTCTCTTCACTTCGTTTCCCTCTGCTGGTCGTATTAGGTTACCTTCTCTTCCTCTCCTTCCCCCAGCTGTTCCTCATCTCCTCTAACTACCTCGTTTACTCTCTCCCACCTGTTCCTTTTTTCCCCTCTGATTAGGTCTCTATTTCTCTCTCTGTTTCTGCTTCTGTCTTTGTCAGATTCTCATTTGCTTCACCCTTGTCCCGTCCTGTCGTAATCTGCCTCTTCATCAGATGCTACGTGTGATCAGGTACCTCTGTCCTCTACAACCCGCGCCTACCCGGAGAGACCAGCAGTCTGTTGCCGCTAACCCTGCTATTCTCCTCTGCTGCTAGAAGGGGACTCTCCTGTAAAGATCAGAGGACTTTATGATTTATTTGTCGCCCTCTCTGCGGGTTGTCTATTTTGTCAATCGATACATCTGAAGAGGATATATGTCTTCCCTGTGTTTGGACATTAAAAGACTCTGTTTCTGTTAAACCGCTTTTGGGTCCTCACTCACCTGCATAACAATGACTGGGGATGTTCTCTTGATAAGTGAATGAATTTGACCATGTTCCTGTCCTGCTAAGCATTCAAAATGTAACGAGTACTTTTGGGTGTGAGGAAAAAAATGCAGAGAGTAAAAAGTATGTTATTTTCTTTAGGAATGTAGTGAAGTAAAATCAAAAGTTGCCCAAAATATAAATAGTAAAATACAGATACCCCAAAAATGACTTAAGTTGTACTTTAAAGTATTTTTTACTTAAGTACTTTACACCACTGCATATGTCAGGTGCTTCTGCTCCACTTCAGTGTGTGTGTGTGTGTTCCGGTTGGTGTGTGTGTGTTCCGGTTGGTGTGTGTGTGTGTGTGTTCCGGTATGTCAGGTGTCCGTGTACATGGGGTGGAAATAAGCTGCGCTGAAACTTTAATGAGAATCTGACATCTTCAACATGAACATCTTCAACTCCTCATCCTCACCTGAACACTGTCTATATGTGGAGAGAAAAGCAGCCTTTCCTACCAGACAGACGTTCTGTGTTGTCCTACACACAAACAAACTATTGACACTAGTTATGAAGCTTCATTGTAAAGAATCAACAGCCTGGCACGTCAGTAGGTTTCCACGACATTTCAATGGTCTTGTGTACAGTACCTTAAATGTACATGCAAGTTGATGTTGACGTGTGATGACTGATCCAAATGATTTTGCTTCATTCGTTCTTTTGTTATTGACTGGCTAATAGCCACATCATTTGCCAATTAGCAGATCAATATTAGTTTAAATCATTACGTGCTTGGCTGAACTGTAAAAACACTAGAGTACTGTAAATTCAATATTGGGACACCCCTGATTAGTTGTCCTAATGAGGTCTACTGTAAATCAATGACCCAAATCAACAATGTGCAATGCTTACCTCCTATAACTTAAATCTACACTTCTGTAAGTACATGAACATCCTTGAAGGAGCACTCCTCAATTTCTAGTCCTCGATTTTGGTAGGGCGGTAGTGACAACAGAATTCACATAGCCTACCTCAGTGGCAGTTACGCCGACCAAAACCCTGACCTCAGTTTACAGTACAAACAGTTCATCGTTAGGGGCTCAGTGTAGGTAGAAACATAGATTTAGGAGTGCTCCTTTAAACCAGGACTACGTTATTCACGTTTTTCACATCTCAAAACACAGTAGCATCATAAAATCCTCTGTGAACTGTTGTGTGCTGCAACACTGACATCTGGAAGTAGTTGTCTTTTGACCCCTGACCCCCCCCCAGAATCAATTGAGTTGCACTAATAGAGTTACACAAAACAGACTGTTCTCTTTTGGCTGCGTGCATTGACCTTCGATCCTAACCCTCTGTCAGTCAGTAAACGGTCCCTTTTGAGGCGCTGTACACTGAGGCTGGGGGGGGGTCAGGCTGATTCTGGATGAAGCGGCTGGCTTTGTGTCTGTCCAGTCAACCACGTCGCCCACAGAGGAGGGCGACACTATTAACATGGCTGATATTTCCTTTACAGTCTCTGCACTGACTGCCTGTGAGTTTTTAAAGTCTTCTTTGGTTTTTAAATAAATCCACGATTGTGCACCCCAATTCATGTCAGACATGCTTTTAAGTTTTGTACCCAGTAGGTCCCTCAGGTCCTCTGTCACTGGCCTTTTAACTATCCCAAAGTCTGGGACCAAGAGGCATGGAGAGGCAGCGTTTAGTTACTATGCCCCCAGCCCTCTGGAGTAGCCTGCCAGAGAACCTGAGGGGACCAAGAGGCATGGAGAGGCAGCCTTTAGTTACTATGCCCCCAGCCCTCTGGAGTAGCCTGCCAGAGAACCTGAGGGGACCAAGAGGCATGGAGGCAGCCTTTAGTTACTATGCCCCCAGCCCTCTGGAGTAGCCTGCCAGAGAACCTGAGGGGACCAAGAGGCATGAAGAGGCAGCCTTTAGTTACTATGCCCCCAGCCCTCTGGAGTAGCCTGCCAGAGAACCTGAGGGGACCTAGAGGCATGGAGAGGCAGCCTTTAGTTACTATGCCCCCAGCCCTCTGCCAGAGAACCTGAGGGGACCAAGAGGCATGGAGAGGCAGCCTTTAGTTACTATGCCCCCAGCCCTCTGCCAGAGAACCTGAGGGGACCAAGAGGCATGGAGAGGCAGCCTTTAGTTACTATGCCCCCAGCCCTCTGGAGTAGCCTGCCAGAGAACCTGAGGGGACCAAGAGGCATGGAGAGGCAGCCTTTAGTTACTATGCCCCCAGCCCTCTGCCAGAGAACCTGAGGGGGGCTGAAACTGTGGACACATTTAAAAGAGATCTTAAAACACACCTCTTTGGCTTTGCTTTTCCTTTGGGTACTTTAGTCCTTCAGTTTTTTATTATTCTTTAGTTTATCATCTTATGGTTGTTGTGTAGCGTTGGTCAATTAGGTGAGGCAGGTAGCCTAGTGGTTAGAGTGACTGGCTAATCTGCCAATTAGCAGATCAATATTAGTTACTGAAAGGTTGCAAGATTGAATCTCTGAGCTGACAAGGTAAAAATATGTAGTTCTGCTCCTGAACAAGCCAGTTAACCCACTGTTCCTAGGCTGTCATTGAAAATAAGAAATTGTTCTTAACTTACTTGCCTAGTTAAATAAAGTTAAAGAAATATTCAACAGATGATCAGGTCTATATAATTATCAAACTTATATATATATTTGTAGTAGAAAGGAAACACAGACTCTATGTTTAAGTATTAAAAGTCTCCTTTAGTAATACAATTGTAGGCAGAAGTTGGTACAGAGTACAGTATATGATAGCTCTCCACAGGTTCTGCAAAGTGTCTAAGACATCCTGTAACTTATAGCCTCCCCAGTCCTCCGTGCCTGGGTTTCCCTGGCAACAACATGTTAATAAATCTAACCTCCCCCTGACAACAGCAAACCATCTTGTCATCCATTAAAAGCTCAGAAGTGGGTTTGACCGAAACTTTACCTTTCATCACAAGTATAGGGTCATAACAAGGTGAACGAGTCTAAGCATCTTCTGACAGGTGGCCGTTTTCATCAGGCCTGCGGCAGCCTTGTGTTCTCGGGAAACCAGTCATATTCTCAGAACCTCAGACAGCCACGGTGGGGCCCAGACAGGAGGAGTCTGAGCGTAGGTGGTTTCAGCCTTCTGACAGTGTCTGAAGGGCACAACACTCAAAACAGGTGTAAACACACACACACAGAGGTTTCCTGAAGAGGAGACCTTACAGTTTATCATAACATAATGTATAAACCCTTTAAAAGTTACGAGGCCTTGGTAAATTCCTTCAGTAGTAAATATTTCAGTTTCTTTATTTTAATTGTTTTTTATTCGTTTTTTTCCTGTGAAGCACATTGCGTTGCCTTCCATGTCTGAAATGTGCTGTATAAATAAAGCTTGATTTGATTACATCCACTAGTAGTAATACGAGTCTGGAACTATAGGATGTTATTTACAAATTATGTGTTGAGAGAGTACTTAGCCCTCAAATATGACTGCTTTCTTAGTAGTACTGGGTACTGAACCATACTGTAGTACTGGGTACTGAACCATACTGTAGTACTGGGTACTGAACCATACTGTAGTACTGGGTACTGAACCATACTGTAGTATTTGGGTACTGGACCATACTGTAGTACTGGGTACTGAACCATACTGTAGGTAGTACTGGGTACTGAACCATACTGTAGTACTGGGTACTGAACCATACTGTAGTACTGGGTACTGAACCATACTGTAGTACTGGGTACTGAACCATACTGTAGTATTTGGGCACTGAACCATACTGTAGTACTGGGTACTGAACCATACTGTAGTATTTGGGTACTGAACCATACTGTAGTACTGGGTACTGAACCATACTGTAGTACTGGGTACTGAACCATACTGTAGTATTTGGGTACTGAACCATACTGTAGTACTGGGTACTGAACCATACTGTAGTATTTGGGTACTGAACCATACTGTAGTACTGGGTACTGAACCATACTGTAGTACTGGGTACTGAACCATACTGTAGTAATTGGGTACTGAACCATACTGTAGTATTTGGGTACTGAACCATACTGTAGTATTTGGGTACTGAACCATACTGTGGTACTGGGTACTGAACCATACTGTAGTATTTGGGTACTGAACCATACTGTAGTACTGGGTACTGAACCATACTGTAGTACTGGGTACTGAACCATACTATAGTATTTGGGTACTGAACCATACTGTAGTATTTGGGTACTGAACCATACTGTAGTATTTGGGTACTGAACCATACTGTACCTACAAAAGCTAGTCCCTATATACACATCTTTCCACATTTACTCTGGCTCCTTTTTGTAGGGCTAAAAGGGTACTAAAACTAAACTAACTCTCAACTGCTGATTTACTCTTCCATGTTCTGTATAGATCTTTAACATGTGAACTAGGGTGGCAGGTAGCCTAGTGGTTTGAGTGTTGGGCCAGTAACACCTATAAGTAGCCTACTAAGAAAGCAGCCAAAATGTTGTTGGATCGAGTCCCCGAGCTGACAAGATGAAAATTGGTCGTTCTGCCCCTGAACAAGGCAGTTAACCCACTGTTCCCCGGGTGCTGAAGACGTGGATGTTGATTAAGGCAGCCCCCCCCCCCCCCGCACCTCTCTGATTCAGAGGGGTTGGGTTAAATGCGGAAGTCACATTTCAGTTGAATGCATTCAGTTGTACAACTGACTAGGTATCCCCCAAATTCACTATAACTAACTCAATTGACACTGATCTCTAACTCACTATTGTGACATTTAACCTTGACTCTTTCTGTCCTCCACTGCCCCCTACCTGCTCTGCCATCCCCAATTCACTGCTAATCCAACCTAAATTCCAGCACCGCCTGCTTCTGTCAACTCATTTTTGGTCCCAACACAGACCGAGGGAGGGGGCCGAGGGAGGGGGAGAGGGGGAAAGTTAGGATTGATGAAAACAACAGATCGCTACTCCCCTAATCCCTTTGTGTCCTCAGTGTTAATCCAGCCGTACAAACCCCTCATACCCACGCCTCGTACCCAACCCTCCCAGCACACAAACAACTAGATAGTATTCCGTTCAGGAAAGAAATGTTGGATAGTCATACTGTAAACACAGAGCTAGCAGCAGTAGCATCCCATAACAAACACACAACAACACTAACTCTAACTGCTTTGGGTACATTTCGTCTGTGTCGCCCTAGGGATGTTTCAGCGTTAACATCAATTCTTTTTTGTGTGCAGTGTGCTTAAATTGTCGCATGGGGGGTGATGCTGTGTTCTGCAAATGTGTTGATTTTTTTTCTGTGCTTTCTGAAATGTTGTCTATGTGCATTCGTTGTTTTTGTTGCATTTGTGCATACAGAGTAGTTGTTTGGTATGCATGTGTGAACACATGCATGCGAATGTAACTCAGTGAATTCTTTGTGCTGTGTTTTTTTGTGTGTGTATCCCAGTCTTGTTTACTAGCTGGAGGCTGAGGAGGCTGCGTTTATTGAGGTCACACCCTGGCAATAGTGGAGGAACCGATTTCCCCCCACCCACCCCACCCCACCCTCGCCCTCTTCTCCAACCCACCTACCCAGGCTACTGGTAAGAGAACTCTCCGTGGTGCTGGAAAGAGAAAAACACACACAGTGAGTGCATTGCGGCCATATAAAGCAGATAAATAGACAGAAAGACAACAGTGAGGCAGAGGGGATGGGGGGGGGGCAGAAAGATACTAGTAGAGAGAGAGAGAGTCAGGGAGGCAGAGGGGATGGGGGGCAGAAAGAAAAGATACTAGTAGGGAGAGAGGGGATGGGGGGGGGCAGAAAAATACTAGTAGAGAGAGAGAGAGAGTCAGGGAGGCAGAGGGGATGGGGGGGCAGAAAGATACTAGTAGAGAGAGAGAGAGAGGGAGGCAGAGGGGATGGGGGGGCAGAAAGATACTAGTAGAGAGAGAGAGTCAGGGAGGCAGAGGGGATGGGGGGGGGAAAAGATACTAGTAGAGAGAGAGAGTCAGGGAGGCAGAGGGGATGGGGGGGCAGAAAGATACTAGTAGAGAGAGAGAGAGAGGGAGGCAGAGGGGATGGGGGGGCAGAAAGATACTAGTAGGAGAGATCAGGGAGGCAGAGGGGATGGGGGACAAGATACTAGTAGAGAGAGAGAGAGAGTCAGGGAGGCAGAGGGGATGGGGGGCAGAAAGATACTAGTAGAGAGAGAGAGAGAGTCAGGGAGGCAGAGGGGATGGAGGGGGCAGAAAGATACTAGTAGAGAGAGAGAGAGTCAGGGAGACAGGGAGGAGATTTGCTGGGAGGAAGGAAGGTAGAGTAGGCGTGTTCTTTGTGATCCGTGCTCATAAAGCCTGGTCTCATCTGCTGAGGCTAGTGGAGTGGATTTCTGTGTTGATGAGAGAGACAGCGGAGAGATGATCTGACTGAACACCCCCCTGACACACACATCGCTCTGCTTCTCAACTAAGGATACTAACTGCATCTGAGGGTCACACACAACCGGACAGCCAAGAGTTCATCAGATTGGTTCAGACAGAAACCCACCAGGAGCCGCCGGAGTGTGTGTTGAGTCTGCATGTCATAAGGAGTGTGTGATGCTGGTAGCGTCTGTCTATGTCTGTGATGCTGGTAGGGTCTGTCTATGTGTGTGATGCTGGTAGGGTCTGTCTATGTCTGTGATGCTGGTAGGGGCTGTCTATGTGTGTGATGCTGGTAGGGTCTGTCTATGTCTGTGATGCTGGTAGGGGCTGTCTATGTGTGTGATGCTGGTAGGGTCTGTCTATGTATGTGATGCTGGCAGGGTCTGTCTATGTGTGTGATGCTGGTAGGGTCTGTCTATGTTTGTGATGCTGGTAGGGTCTGTCTATGTGTGTGATGCTGGTAGGGTCTGTCTGTGATGTGTAGGGTGATGCTGGTGATGGGTCTCTCTATGTGTGTGATGCTGGTAGGGTCTGTCTATGTGTGTGATGCTGGTAGGGTCTGTCTATGTGTGTGATGCTGGTAGGGTCTGTCTATGTTTGTGATGCTGGTAGGGTCTGTCTATGTGTGTGATGCTGGTAGGGTCTCTCTATGTGTGTGATGCTGGTAGGGTCTGTCTATGTATGTGATGCTGGTAGGGTCTGTCTATGTGTGTGATGCTGGTAGGGTCTGTCTATGTTTGTGATGCTGGTAGGGTCTGTCTATGTGTGTGATGCTGGTAGGGTCTGTCTGTGATGCTGGTAGGGTCTGTCTATGTGTGTGATGCTGGTAGGGTCTCTCTATGTGTGTGATGCTGGTAGGGTCTGTCTATGTGTGTGATGCTGGTAGGGTCTGTCCATGTGTGTGATGCTGGTAGGGTCTGTCCATGTGTGTGAAGCTGGTAGGGTCTGTCCATGTGTGTGATGCTGGTAGGGTCTGTCTATGTGTGGGTGATGCTGGTAGGGTCTGTCCATGTGTGTGATGCTGGTAGGGTCTGTCCATGTGTGTGATGCTGGTAGGGTCTGTCCATGTGTGTGCAGATGAGTGTAAAGCTGGCTCCTGGGTTGGAGTATAGCATTGTTTGGACAGGGGCCTTGGGTCTTTCTGGCTACCCAGGGGAGGGAGCACTGGCCTGGGCATCCACAGGCCTCGCTACCCCCTGTCACCGCCCTGGCCCTGGAGGACTCCTTTGAGCAAGCCCAGCTGTTGGGAGCGTACAATGGCTACTGGGCTTCCCCGTGGATTGAAGTGGCTTTCTGTACATGTGCTCCGAGATCTGGCTGATTTGTTCTGCGGCTCGCACTGGACCCACCTGGAGAACATTGCTTTGGCCCTCCTCAAGCCAGCAGGGACACAGCTCTACTGTAAGTACCACACACACACACGCACGCACGCACGCACGCACGCACACACACGCACGCACACACGCACGCACACACACACACACACACACACACACACACACACACACACACACACACACACACACACACACACACTTGGGCATGCACACACACCTTTCCCTAGCAGTGCCATTGAGTTAATAGGATTTACCTTTGTTACCTGATCCTCTGTATAATGAGTGCGCCGGCAGTGACATTTTTTTTGACACCGATCGAGAACATCCCCTTCTCCCGTGTGACACCGTTGCCTAGATACGGACATAGTGTGCCGCTGTCATTTCTGTTTTGAGAAAATTGCAGCTCGGAGAACCAACAGCTGCAGCCAACGAGAGGAGAGGGCTGAGAGGACGGGAAAGTAAGAAGTGAGAGGTAGTGAGGGAAAGAGGGGATGTAGGTTTGTGTCAGAGCTGCAGAACAACCGTTTTAACAGAATAGATTGAGAGCTTCTCCAACAGATCAAAATCAAATCAAATCAAATAAACTTTATTTGTCACATACACATGGTTAGCAGATGTTAATGGGAGTGTAGCGAAATGCTTGTGCTTCTAGTTCCAACAATGCAGTAATAACCAACGAGTAATCTTACCTAACAAGTCCAAAACTACTACCTTATACACACAAGTGTAAAGGGATAAAGAATATGTACATAAAGATATATGAATGAGTATGAATGAGTGATGGAACAGAACGGCATAGGCAAGATGCAGTAGATGGTATCGAGTACAGTATATACATATGAGATGAGTAATGTAGGGTATGTAAACAAAGATTTATCTGATTTGAAGATAGGAAAGAAAGAGAAAATATGTGTAAGACCAGAGGAGGACAAACAACTGCAAGGTTTCATTGAAAAACAATGTGATAAACGAGCTGAGTGCAGCGATGCAGGTTTACAGGGATTACAGAGGCTTAATTCAGCTCCAGTAGAGTTTTGAATCCTGCAAGAGCACTCTGTGCCTGAGCACCAACGATAAACTTAGACTTTGAGGTACATTTGCGCAGTATTAACAGCTACAAGTTGTAATTATACCACTGCCATCTGTCTCTTGTCTGTCTGTGACAGTGTTTCAAAACTGCCCTTTCAAAATGAGTAGTCTCTGTAGCGAACCGGAACCGCCTGCTCCACATGCAGTTAAACCCACTAACCCCAACACCCAGGTTATTCATGGAGAGACAGAACCGCCTGCTCCACATGCAGTTAAACCCACTAACCCCAACACCCAGGTATGGGTGGTATGGTGATGCAGGAGATGCTGGTCTCTCTGACTGGAGGCCATGTAATCTACATCTGTCTGCTCTCCTCTCTGACTCTCTCTCTCACACACACACACACACACACACACACACACACACACACACACACACACACACACACACACACACACACACACACACACACACACACACACACACACACACACACACACACACACACACACACACATAAACACACACACACACACACATATATACCGGTACACACACACATTCACTCCCTCAAACAGCATAGTATACACTCTGCATCTACACACACCTACCGGTACACCCACACACATTGAATCCCACAACACATCATTAGATGCTCAGTGGTGTGAATGTAAACAGTGTTATATCAGTGGTGTGTTTGAACGTGGCTGTAAACAGTGTTATGTTCATCGTCCATTCTCCTCACTTGATAGCAAGAAATCAAAGGGATCGCAGTTGATCTGACGTCATTCCAATTCACGCAGCTCGTCTGTGACGCACAAGTGTTTGTGGAGGAATCCTGTAAAGAATAATCTTTTTTGAGAATCAGATAAAACCACAAGCCCGATCATTTGATCAGGAATCGCAGCAGTTCTTTGTGTAAATCCAGGAATGCACATAAATGCGATCAGTACCACAATGTGTGATATCCTGTGTTCGTGGTACATGACACTAAAGGATTTCTCAGTACTGTTGTTGCCCTAAAGCTACTGTGTCATTCGGTTCTGTGTCATTTGGTTTTCTTATTTAATCAGTAAGTTCTTGATCAATGGAAGTAATTTATCAGAGAGTGAAAAAACAGTTAGGACAAAAATCGACTAGATAGTGGACCCCTCCAGAATTGTTTGTGCGCTTGGGTATTTTTTACAGGGACAGTGCACATTAATCAACGTTTCAGTAAAAGTGCCGGTTTTAGCCAGTCGGCTCATTTTCAACCGCAGTCCCTGGGTTTGCATTGTACAGCTCCGGGGATACTGATGAAACTATGACCAACAACTGCCACAGATACTAACAACCCTTTACAGGCAACGAACCCAGCAGGCCACCAGACACAGCAACCAGAAACCAGCCACCAGACACCAGAAACGTCACTGAGCCACGATGTCATTAACATTTCTTTATTATGCTTTTCAGAAGGTTGTCGGATCGCTCCAAACAGGAAGAAACTCTGAGGTTTGTCCAGTATGTTGAAGATAGTGGACTAAGAGCCTACAACGGGCTGGTCTCCCAGAAACTGGATGTTGAAGATAGTGGACTAGGAACCTACAACGGGCTGGTCTCCCAGAACCTGGATGTTGAAGATAGTGGACTAGGAACCTACAACGGGCTGGTCTCCCAGAACCTGGATGTTGAAGATAGTGGACTAGGAACCTACAGCGGGCTGGTCTCTCAGAACCTGGACCACGGCAGGAATGAGAGGAACAGGATTTACCTACAGGAGAAACAGGAAGAGAAGAGAAAACAGGAAGAAGCCATAAAAAGGTAGGAGTCTTAAAATGCGTTCATACACCTACAGGACACTTTGAGAAATGATCCACACATACAGACTGGTCATGCTTGTCTATAGATGTGAGATGTTGCACACCCACACCCCAACACACCCACACCTCAACACACACCCACACACCCACACCTCAACACACACACACCTCAACACACCCACACCTCAACACACCCACACCTCAACACACACCCACACTTGTCCAGTTATATCTAGATCCACTAATACATTGTATCCCTGTAAAGTCACAGGTTTAAGTTGATGCATTGTGCCATGGCAGCCATGGATGTTTTACAATGCCATGTAACCTGAGTCTTCAGATTTCCCCTCATTCTGATTTACATTTACATTTAAGTCATTTAGCAGACGCTCTTATCCAGAGCGACTTACAAATTGGTGCATTCACCTTATGACATCCAGTGGAACAGTCACTTTACAATAGTGCATCTAAATCTTAAAGGGGGGGGGGGGGGAAATACTTATCCTATCCTAGGTATTCCTTAAAGAGGTGGGGTTTCAGGTGTCTCCGGAAGGTGGTGATTGACTCCGCTGTCCTGGCGTCGTGAGGGAGTTTGTTCCACCATTGGGGGGCCAGAGCAGCGAACAGTTTTGACTGGGCTGAGCGGGAGCTGTACTTCCTCAGTGGTAGGGAGGCGAGCAGGCCAGAGGTGGATGAACGCAGTGCCCTTGTTTGGGTGTAGGGCCTGATCAGAGCCTGGATTTGAAGCGATGTCTTGGCTTCGTTGGTCAAATGTCATTACCTGACTTGTTGAGTTGTCACACATACTGCAGAGAGGAAAGAGTCTGTAATGTATGTGCTTCTTGTGTGTGTGTGTGTGTGTGTGTGTGTGTGTGTGTGTTAACGGGTTGTGTGTGTGTGTTAATAGGTTTTGTGTGTGTGTGTGTTCATGGATTGTGTTTGTGTGTGTGTGTGTGTTAACGGGTTGTGTGTGTGTGTGTGTGTTAACGGGTTGTGTGTGTGTGTGTATCTCTTTGACTATGGCATATTGCCATATTTTGGTGTGCCAGTGGGTTGGCGCAGGCCTCTCTAGGGAGTATAGTTAATTTGTCACTTCCTGACTTATTTAGGACTTGTCCTTGGCTAAAGGTTGTCCCTGCCTGCTCTACTTCTGATATGGAGAGTAGTGTTAGGGTAGCCTGCTCTACTTCTGATATGGAGAGTAGTGTTAGGGTAGCCTGGTCTACTTGTGATATGGAGAGTAGTGTTAGGGTAGCCTGGTCTACTTGTGATATGGAGATTAGTGTTAGGGTAGCCTGGTCTACTTGTGATATGAAGAGTAGTGTTAGGGTAGCCTGGTCTACTTGTGATATCACAAACAGATGACAGCGGCCATAGGAGCACAAACAGATCTGGGACCAGGCTAGAATTAGGGGGATTGTGATCATAAAATCGATGAATGATCCCACGTTCACTATTGGATATAAATACACTATTGGATATAAATACACTAAGTGTGTGGTTTGTGTATAGTTGTTTTTAACATAGGACCTATCAACAGAACTATAGGCAAGGTTACACTGTCACGCCCTGGCCATAGAGAGGCTTTTTATTCTCTATTTTGGTTAGGCCAAGGTGTGACTAGTGTGGGCGTTCTATGTTAGTTTTTCTATGTTTTTCTATTTCTTTGTTTTTGGCCGGGTGTGGTACTCAATCAGGGTCAGCTGCCTGTCGTTGTCTCTGACTGAAAACCATACTTAGGCAGCCTGTTTTCCCGCTATGAGTTGTGGGTAGTTATTTTCTGTTTAGTGTGTGTTGCACCTGAAGGAGCTGTTTCGGTTGTGCCTTTTGTTACTTTGTTATCTAGTGTTCAGTTATATTTAATAAAATGCCGAACACGTACCACGCTGCACCTTGGTCCTCGCCGTCTTCCACCAACGATAATCATTACATACGTGTTAACTGGGTAATGATGGAAGAGATGTGATCCAAAACTTAAAACCAGGCATACATGTTCACTAACTGAAAGTCGGTCATTTCAGTCGTGTGATACAATGTTTATAAAACAGTCCTACAAAACGTTGGAACATCTTGCAAATGTTTTTTGTCCTCTTTCGCTCTCTGTCCCGATGAAAGCGAATATGTAGCGGCACCACGTGGGCATCTGAAAGCTCAGCGCATAGCAAGCAGGCGCACCATGTGGGCATCTGAAAGCTCAGCGAATAGCAAGCAGGCGCACCATGTGGGCATCTGAAAGCTCAGCGAATAGCAAGCAGGCGCACCATGTGGGCATCTGAAAGCTCAGCGAATAGCAAGCAGGCGCACCATGTGGGCATCTGAAAGCTCAGCGAATAGCAAGCAGGCGCACCATGTGGGCATCTGAAAGCTCAGCGAATAGCAAGCAGGCGCACCATGTGGGCATCTGAAAGCTCAGCGAATAGCAAGCGGGCGCACAACGTGGGCATCTGAAAGCTCAGCGAATAGCAAGCGGGCGCACAACGTGGGCAGCACGTGGAGACCGCGAGCCTTGGTTGTGTGTCAACAAGTAGGCGCTGTGGAGTCGAAGTGTGTGGTTCGCCAGTGATAGATCATAACAGACTCAGAGGATATAGAGCTGGTTGGGGTCTGCTTGTGTGTGTCTGTGTGTGCTTTCTAATGCTACATGCTGATGGTGGAAGGAGAGTTCCTCGACAGATTCCCTTTCTACATGTTGCCAAAGTCTCTGCAACATCTGAGAGATACGTTTTCAAAGCTGAAACAGTCATCGCTTATATTAAACCTCGTAGGGTATTGATGGCTTTCACCTGAGAGCTGTACTACAAAGCAGGCTCAATGAGTTAGCCAGCTAGCTTTGATAAATAACCACAAATAACTATTGATAGTCTGGTTCATTATGAAAACTAAACTTAGATATGTTTTTTTTTAGTTGTTGAGTCAATTTTACCGTACCCATTTCAAGTATATCTTCAAAACAATAAATAATAATATTTCAGACTGTTTAGGCACGTTTAGCTGGCTAACTCATTGAACCTGCTTTGTGGTATACCCCACTGGTAAGCTCTGCAAATGTTGTTGAGATTGTTTAGTGTATGCAGAGCCTTAAAGCTTATGGTCATTTAGTCACTTGTTCTGATAGTAAAGCTGACTCCAACTGCAGTTGACTCCTAATATGTCCTTTTTTCTATTTGTTATCTGTATACTCACAACACTGTTTATACGAGTACATGTCTATGAGCAAATTCTATTTGAGCAAGTCCACGTTTTCAAGCACAAAATCCTAGGTCCTTCAGTCATATGATGAAACGTTTTTTTGTTTTTTGTTATGGAGTGTAGAACAAACTCGTATAACTTTTCACTCAAAACACACGGCAAAAGTTAGCACACCAAAAAGCGAGTCTGTCATCCTAACTCTGCGTCAATTCCAAGAGAGGTGAAAGTGATATCTAGGGTCCCGATATTTTTCTAGCCGTCTCTCAGCTGTTGTCAATGTAAAATATTAATGCACAGTAGCTAGAGGAAGAATATGAAATGATAGCTTGATTTTTCATGAGGCCTATTAGTAGGTCAATGAGACAACCCATTTTTACAGTAGCTGACTGAGGGAGAGAGAGAATGGGAGAGGCAGAAATAGAGGAGAGGGAGGGAGAGAGAGAGGGTTTGGTGAAAATAGAGAGAGAACAGGAGAGACCAAAAGAGAGGGGGAGAGAAAGGGGGGTAAAGATAGAGAGCGAATGGGAGAGACAGAAAGATAGAAGAGGGAGGGACAGAGAAAGGGGGAATAAAGATAGAGGGAGCGAATGGGAGAGACAGAAAGATAGAAGAGGGAGGGACAGAGAAAGGGGTAAAGATAGAGAGCGAATGGGAGAGACAAAGATGGGAGAGGGAGGGACAGAGAAAGGGGGTAAAGATAGAGAGCGAACGGGAGAGACAAAGATAGGAGAGGGAGGGACAGAGAAAGGGGGGTAAAGATAGAGAGCAAATGGGAGAGACAGAAAGATAGGAGAGGGAGGGGCAGAGAAAGGGGGGGTAAAGATAGAGAGCGAATGGGAGAGACAGAAATATAGGAGAGGGAGTTGCAGAGAAAGGGGGGTAAAGATAGAGTGAATGGGAGAGACAGAAAGATAGAAGAGGGAGGGGCAGAGAAAGGGGGCTAAAGATAGAGAGCGAATGGGAGAGACTGTCATGTTTGTCATTTATTATCTTGTCTTGTCCCTGTGCTTCCCATTCTATTTGTTTCCCTCTGCTGGTCTTATTAGGTTCTTTCCCTTTTTCTATCCCTCTCTCTCCCCCTCCCTCTCTCACTCTCTCGCTCTCTCTTCTCTCTATCGTTCCGTTCCTGCTCCCAGCTGTTCCTATTCCCCTAATCAATCATTTAGTCTTCCCACACCTGTTCCCGATCCTTTCCCCTGATTAGAGTCCCTATTTCTTCCTTTGTGTTCCGTTCCTGTCCTGTCGGTTCCTTGTCTAGAATTCACTGTGCTGTGTTTGTGTATCGCCCTGTCGTGTCGTGTTTTCCTCAGATGCTGCGTGGTGAGCAGGTGTCTGAGTCTGTCTGGTTCAAGTGCCTTCCCGAGGCAACCTGCTGTTCACCTGCTGTTCAAGATCGAGTCTCCAGTTTGTCCTCGTCATTTCGAGTGAAAGTTGTGTTTTTTGTTTGTATTTACTTTACTGGATTAAAGACTCTGTTTTCGCCTAGTCGCTTTTGGGTCCTCTTTCACCTGCATGACAGAAGGAACCGACCAAGGAATGGACCCAGCGACTTCAGACGCTCGTTACACTGCCGTCGAGATCCAAGGAGCCATGCTCGGCAGACACGAGCAGGAATTGTCTGCTGCTCGCCATGCCGTGGAGAACCTGGCCGCTCAGGTTTCCGACCTCTCTGGACAGTTCCAGAGTCTACGTCTCGTGCCACCTGTTACTTCCTGGCCTGCCGAGCCTCCAGAACCTAGGGTTAATAACCCACCTTGCTACTCCGGGCAGCCCACTGAGTGCCGCTCCTTTCTCACG
This sequence comes from Oncorhynchus gorbuscha, assembly GCF_021184085.1. Classification (NCBI taxonomy): domain Eukaryota; kingdom Metazoa; phylum Chordata; class Actinopteri; order Salmoniformes; family Salmonidae; genus Oncorhynchus; species Oncorhynchus gorbuscha. The sequence continues at coordinate 69,982,437 of NC_060180.1, read as the reverse complement.
CAGTGTGAGATTGTGTTCTCTCTCCAACCCAACACATACTCTAGAGAGAGAGCTCGGGTTGCTTACGTCATTTCACTCCTTACTGGCCGGGCTCGAGAATGGGGCACAGCTATCTGGGAGGCAAGGGCTGATTGCTCTAACAAGTTCCAGAACTTTAAAGAGGAGATGATTCGGGTTTTTGACCGTTCAGTTTTTGGTAGGGAGGCTTCTAGGGCCCTGGCTTCCTTATGCCAAGGTGAACGGTCCATAACGGATTATTCTATTGAGTTTCGCACTCTTGCTGCCTCTAGTGAGTGGAACGAGCCGGCGCTGCTCGCTCGTTTTCTGGAGGGACTCCACGCAGTGGTTAAGGATGAGATTCTCTCCCGGGAGGTTCCTTCAGATGTGGACTCTTTGATTGCTCTCGCCATCCGCATAGAACGACGGGTAGATCTTCGTCACCGGGCTCGTGGAAGAGAGCTCGCATCAACGGTGTTTCCCTGCTCCGCATCGCAACCATCTCCCTCCTCTGGCTCAGAGTCTGAGCCCATGCAGCTGGGAGGGATTCGCATCTCGACTAAGGAGAGGGAACGGAGGATCACCAACCGCCTGTGCCTCTATTGCGGAGTTGCTGGACATTTTGTTAATTCATGTCCAGTAAAAGCCAGAGCTCATCTGTAAGCGGAGGGCTACAGGTGAGCGCAACTACTCAAGTCTCTCCATCAAAATCCTGTACTACTTTGTCGGTCCATCTACGCTGGACCGGTTCGGGTGCTACATGTAGTGCCTTGATAGACTCTGGGGCTGAGGGTTGTTTCATGGACGAAGCATGGGTTCGGAAACATGACATTCCTTTCAGAGAGTTAGAGAAGCCTACGCCCATGTTCGCCTTAGATGGTAGTCATCTTCCCAGTATCAGATTTGAGACACTACCTTTAACCCTCACAGTATCTGGTAACCACAGTGAGACTATTTCTTTTTTGATTTTTCGTTCACCGTTTACACCTGTTGTTTTGGGTCATCCCTGGCTAGTATGTCATAATCCTTCTATTAATTGGTCTAGTAATTCTATCCTATCCTGGAACGTTTCTTGTCATGTGAAGTGTTTAATGTCTGCCATCCCTCCCGTTTCTTCTGTCCCTACTTCTCAGGAGGAACCTGGCGATTTGACAGGAGTGCCGGAGGAATATCATGATCTGCGCACGGTCTTCAGTCGGTCCCGAGCCAACTCCCTTCCTCCTCACCGGTCGTATGATTGTAGTATTGATCTCCTTCCGGGGACCACTCCTCCTCGGGGTAGACTATACTCTCTGTCGGCTCCCGAACGTAAGGCTCTCGAGGATTATTTGTCTGTGTCTCTTGACGCCGGTACCATAGTGCCTTCTTCCTCTCCGGCCGGGGCGGGGTTCTTTATTGTTAAGAAGAAGGACGGTACTCTGCGCCCCTGCGTGGATTATCGAGGGCTGAATGACATAACGGTTAAGAATCGTTATCCGCTTCCCCTTATGTCATCAGCCTTCGAGATTCTGCAGGGAGCCAGGTGCTTTACTAAGTTGGACCTTCGTAACGCTTACCATCTCGTGCGCATCAGAGAGGGGGACGAGTGGAAAACGGCGTTTAACACTCCGTTAGGGCATTTTGAGTACCGGGTTCTGCCGTTTGGTCTCGCCAATGCGCCAGCTGTTTTTCAGGCATTAGTTAATGATGTTCTGAGAGACATGCTGAACATCTTTGTTTTTGTCTATCTTGACGATATCCTGATTTTTTCTCCGTCACTCGAGATTCATGTTCAGCACGTTCGACGTGTTCTACAGCGCCTTTTAGAGAATTGTCTCTACGTAAAGTCTGAGAAGTGCTCTTTTCATGTCTCCTCCGTTACTTTTCTCGGTTCCGTTATTTCCGCTGAAGGCATTCAGATGGATTCCGCTAAGGTCCAAGCTGTCAGTGATTGGCCCGTTCCAAGGTCACGTGTCGAGTTGCAGCACTTTTTAGGTTTCGCTAATTTCTATCGGCGTTTCATTCGTAATTTCGGTCAAGTTGCTGCCCCTCTCACAGCTCTTACTTCTGTCAAGACGTGTTTTAAGTGGTCTGGTTCCGCCCAGGAGCTTTTGATCTTCTAAAAGAACGTTTTACGTCCGCTCCTATCCTCGTTACTCCTGACGTCACTAGACAATTCATTGTCGAGGTTGACGCTTCAGAGGTAGGCGTGGGAGCCATTCTATCCCAGCGCTTCCAGTCTGACGATAAGGTTCATCCTTGCGCTTATTTTTCTCATCGCCTGTCGCCATCTGAGCGCAACTATGATGTGGGTAACCGTGAACTGCTCGCCATCCGCTTAGCCCTAGGCGAATGGCGACAGTGGTTGGAGGGGGCGACCGTTCCTTTTGTCGTTTGGACAGACCATAAGAACCTTGAGTACATCCGTTCTGCCAAACGACTTAATGCCCGTCAAGCTCGTTGGGCGTTGTTTTTCGCTCGTTTCGAGTTTGTGATTTCTTACCGTCCGGGTAGCAAGAACACCAAGCCTGATGCCTTATCCCGTCTGTTTAGTTCTTCTGTGGCTTCTACTGATCCCGAGGGATTCTTCCTTATGGGCGTGTTGTCGGGTTAACAGTCTGGGGAATTGAAAGACAGGTTAAGCAAGCACTCACGCACACTGCGTCGCCGCGCGCTTGTCCTAGTAACCTCCTTTTCGTTCCTGTTTCCACTCGTCTGGCTGTTCTTCAGTGGGCTCACTCTGCCAAGTTAGCTGGTCATCCCGGTGTTCGAGGCACTCTTGCGTCTATTCGCCAGCGCTTTTGGTGGCCGACTCAGGAGCGTGACACGCGCCGTTTCGTGGCTGCTTGTTCGGACTGCGCGCAGACTAAGTCGGGTAACTCTCCTCCTGCCGGTCGTCTCAGACCGCTCCCATTCCTTCTCGACCATGGTCTCACATCGCCCTAGACTTCATTACCGGTCTGCCTTTGTCTGCGGGGAAGACTGTGATTCTTACGGTTGTCGATAGGTTCTCTAAGGCGGCACATTTCATTCCCCTCGCTAAACTTCCTTCCGCTAAGGAGACGGCACAAATCATTATCGAGAATGTATTCAGAATTCATGGCCTCCCGTTAGACGCCGTTTCAGACAGAGGCCCGCAATTCACGTCACAGTTTTGGAGGGAGTTCTGTCGTTTGATTGGTGCGTCCGTCAGTCTCTCTTCCGGGTTTCATCCCCAGTCTAACGGTCAAGCAGAGAGGGCCAATCAGACGATTGGTCGCATACTACGCAGCCTTTCTTTCAGAAACCCTGCGTCTTGGGCAGAACAGCTCCCCTGCGCAGAATACGCTCACAATTCGCTTCCTTCGTCTGCTACCGGGTTATCTCCGTTTCAGAGTAGTCTGGGTTACCAGCCTCCTCTGTTCTCATCCCAGCTTGCCGAGTCCAGCGTTCCCTCCGCTCAAGCGTTTGTCCAACGTTGTGAGCGCACCTGGAGGAGGGTGAGGTCTGCACTTTGCCGTTACAGGGCACAGACTGTGAGAGCCGCCAATAAACGCAGGATTAAGAGTCCAAGGTATTGTTGCGGCCAGAGAGTGTGGCTTTCCACTCGCAACCTTCCTCTTACGACAGCTTCTCGTAAGTTGACTCCGCGGTTCATTGGTCCGTTCCGTGTCTCCCAGGTCGTCAATCCTGTCGCTGTGCGACTGCTTCTTCCGCGACATCTTCGTCGCGTCCATCCTGTCTTCCATGTCTCCTGTGTTAAGCCCTTTCTTCGCACCCCCGTTCGTCTTCCCTCCCCCCTCCCGTCCTTGTCGAGAGCGCACCTATTTACAAGGTACATAAGATCATGGACATGCGTTCTCGGGGACGGGGTCACCAATACTTAGTGGATTGGGAGGGTTACGGTCCTGAGGAGAGGAGTTGGGTTCCGTCTCGGGACGTGCTGGACCGTTCACTCATTGATGATTTCCTCCGTTGCCGCCAGGATTCCTCCTCGAGTGCGCCAGGAGGCGCTCGGTGAGTGGGGGGGTACTGTCATGTTTGTCATTTATTATCTTGTCTTGTCCCTGTGCTTCCCATTCTATTCGTTTCCCTCTGCTGGTCTTATTAGGTTCTTTCCCTTTTTCTATCCCTCTCTCTCCCCCTCCCTCTCTCACTCTCTCGCTCTCTCTTCTCTCTATCGTTCCGTTCCTGCTCCCAGCTGTTCCTATTCCCCTAATCAATCATTTAGTCTTCCCACACCTGTTCCCGATCCTTTCCCCTGATTAGAGTCCCTATTTCTTCCTTTGTGTTCCGTTCCTGTCCTGTCGGTTCCTTGTCTAGAATTCACCGTGCTGTGTTTGTGTATCGCCCTGTCGTGTCGTGTTTTCCTCAGATGCTGCGTGGTGAGCAGGTGTCTGAGTCTGTCTGGTTCAAGTGCCTTCCCGAGGCAACCTGCTGTTCACCTGCTGTTCAAGATCGAGTCTCCAGTTTGTCCTCGTCATTTCGAGTGAAAGTTGTGTTTTTTTGTTTGTATTTACTTTACTGGATTAAAGACTCTGTTTTCGCCTAGTCGCTTTTGGGTCCTCTTTCACCTGCATGACAGAGACAGAAAGATAGGAGAGGGAGGGACAGAGAAAGGGGGGCTAAAGATAGAGAGCGAATGGGAGAGACAGAAAGATAGGAGAGGGAGGGGCAGAGAAGAAAAAAAATCCTGTTAGAAGGAGATTAAGTGTGAATTGCTTGCTAGCAGGAGATGTGTTCTGCCTGGTGACAGCTGGAACAGCCACAGGCCAATCAGATCACCACGTCGGTTTGAGTGAGGAGGTTCTTCCTGCGTGTATTGCCATCCCATTGGTGTTTTCCTTGTATCTGAAGGAGTAGTTATTCACACACACAGGGATATACACACAGGGTTGTAGCTGGGCAGTTCTGGTTCTGGGTCAACACTTGAGTCTCTGTTCGAAAGCACAATACAACACCAACAAACAAAATAACTGGGTTTGTGTGTGTGTGTGTGTGTGTGTGTGTGTGTGTGTGTGTGTGTGTGTGTGTGTGTGTGTGTGTGTGTGTGTGTGTGTGTGTGTGTGTGTGTGTGTGTGTGTGTGTGTGTGTGTGTGAGAGACAACAAACACAGTGATATGCACAGACTTTTTCCACACACACACACACACACACACACACACACACACACACACACACACACACACACACACACACACACACACACACACACACACACACACACACAACACCAACAAGTGATAGAACTGGGTTTATGTGTGTGTGTGTGTGTGTGTGTGTGTGTGTGTGTGTGTGTGTGTGTGTGTGTGTGAGGAAAAAGTCTGTGCATATCACTGTGTTTGTTGTCTCACACACACACACACACACACACACACACACACACACACACACACACACACACACACACACACACACACACACACACACACACACACACACACACACACACACACACACACACACACACACACACACACACACACACACACACATAAACCCAGTTCTATCACTTGTTGGTGTCGTGTTGTGCGTTCCATGTCCCATAGAGACTCAAGTAGCCTATTTACACAAAACCAGAACTGCCCAATGACAATCCTCTATCCAACTGTTCCAAGTGGTCCAGCCAATCACTGGTAAATATCCTATATATAACTCCACTAGTTAAACACCTGACACGAACTACTGTGTTAATATTCACGAGTGTTTTCCTGCAGACAGCTGTGTGGTCGAAGCAGAGTTTTAATTCTTATGACCTATGAATGGTATTATTACCTTATTGTTACCATTTCTACAGGGTACATGAATTAAGTACCACCCTGTTCATGTAAAGCCACATTTCCATATTGCCTTTTTAAAATTCTAATGTTATTACAAAGGTTTATGTTATTAAAGGTTTGTTATTACAAAGGTTCATGTTATTACGTAGGTTCATGTTATTACGTAGGTTCATGTTATTGCGTAGGTTCATGTTATTACGTAGGTTCACGTTATTACGTAGGTTCACGTTATTACATAGGTTCATGTTATTACGTAGGTTCATGTTATTACTTAGGTTTAGGTTATTACGTAGGTTCATGTTATTACGTAGGTTCATGTTATTATGTAGGTTCATGTTATTACGTAGGTTTAGGTTATTACGTAGGTTCATGTTATTGCGTAGGTTCACGTTATTACGTAGGTTCACGTTATTACGTAGGTGCATGTTATTACGTAGGTTCATGTTATTACATAGGTTCATGTTATTACATAGGTTCATGTTATTACGTAGGTTCATGTTATGACGTAGGTTCATGTTATTACGTAGGTTCATGTTATTACAAAGGTTATTATGATAATTTCTGCAGACTTGATTAATTAATGTGCAAAAGCTACATTACGTGATTTACTACATGGGGAAAACAACTCCTGCCTTTCAGAGACCAGGTTTAGTGTGTTTTATGATTTTTTAAAATAACAATATAAAAGTTTGCAAAGAGAGTGTTTTGAAAATGTCCACTGTCTGGGCTACATAACATCAGCTAGTGCAAAGCTCCTCTGGGCACCAGGCTTAAACAGGAATACACACGGAGAGCTGTGTGATTTTTCTTTCTCTTCCTGATCTTGAAAAAAATGCGAGTTCAATGCCACATCTATCATGGGTATGACTGGTAGCGCTCCACTGTAGTGATTGATGCCCTGAGGTCTTGGAATCATCAGGTGATATGTGTGATGGGTTTGATAGCTGGAGGACGGTTGTCGTTATATGTCAGCACTCAAGGGAGGTCTGCGGGTTAAGGACTACAGATGGGAGTTTGAGACTTGGGAGTTGTAGTCTCCTGAGTATGTTTTGGGCGTGCACGTGTGCGTTTGTTATGTGGAGCAGTCCGGAGGCTGGTTTTGTGTCTGGTGTCCGTGGATACCCAGTTGCTAGGCAAATTTAAGCCCCTGACCAGTGACCCCCCCAACCCCCAACCCCCAGCTCAGCAGCTGGCTCAGAGTCAGTGGAAGTCAGCAATGTCTCACACACACACACACACACACACACACACACACACACACACACACACACACCCAAACACCCCCGCACACCCAAACACCCCGCACATCCACACCACACCCAAACACCACTGCAAACCCACAACCACCCATCCAAGCACTTGTGAGCACAAATCGTCACAACTACTTTTTTATTTGGACTAAAGCATTGATTTATTGTATGTCATTACTGGATAAACTCTGGGACTTAACCCCTCAGGGTTGAACTACATGGGAGGTTGAACTCTGTTCTACTGACATGATGAAAACTCCAGTCCAGTGAGGAGTTTGAGTTGTACTTGAGCGCCTACTGAGAAAGATGCACTGAGAAGGAATTACATATCCAACACAGTGTGGACGACGCACAGCAGTTTCTGTGTGAGTGGGTGTGTGCATATGCAAACAGTGCCCTAGTTGTGTTGTTGGAGAGACAATAGTTGTTTGGCTATTTTGTTTGTCTATCGTGCAGTGTAGTGTTGTTTTGTATCTATTGGAAGTGTAGACCAATAAACCCTATTGAACACATTTTCCAATCTGATGATACAAGAGAAATAACGAGGTCTAACGGCCTCGTCATTTCCAAACTGCATTTAAACTTTCCAATTATCTCAGTGACATCTTCTGTTCATTTGCTGGTGACCTAAATAATCAAAAAAGAAAAACAAACAATTTTAAATGACGTGAAAGTCTCCAGCATTTGGCAGTGAGAGTCAGAAATCTACTCTGTACTCTCTGGCCAGTACAGTCCTGTGACTGTCAAAAGCAACCACCCTGCCACAACAGCTGCTCTATTCAGACCAATCATCCTTGTATTTAAAGGGGGATTGACGGTGGCTGGAGTGGGGGACTTCCATCGTGTCTCTGGGTCTCTGGGTTTTGGGAGCGCTGAGCTAACCGTGCGCAGAGTTAAACACAAATCAATGGCAACCCACAGAGAGATTTTCTCTCGACTGATTGGCACCAATGTGGTTCTCATTGTTGGTCGCTTCCATCATTTGAGCCTTCACAAAGAGACTAGTGCAGAAACCCCCCACACACACACACACACACACACACATCACACATCACACATAACACACACATCACACACAACACACCCACACACACACCCACACACACCATCACACACACACACCACACACACATCACACACATCACACACACACATCACACATCACACACACACACATCACACACACACATCACACACATCACACACACACATCACACATCACACACACACACATCACACACACACACATCACACACACATCACACACATCCCAGTAGACCGCTGTGTGCTATTATTTTGGGTTCAAGGTCTTGTGAAAGGACAGACTTCCAGAGGGAAGGACTGATGTGTTGATGATGTTTAAAGTTTTCTAAAGCTGGAATCCTTCATGGTGAAACAGTCTGTTAGAGATATTACAACAACAACGAAGTTAGTGCAAACAACAAACACAGTGTTTTCCCCTCTGACATCATCGCACCAATATGTACAGATTGTTGTTTTACCATGCTGCAGGACGCTCCTCAGCTCTGTGTGATAGAAGAGTCCAATATGTACAGATTGTTGTTTTACCATGCTGCATGATAAAACAATAACCAATATGTACAGATTGTTGTTTTACCATGCTGCACGATGCTCCTCAGCTCAGCAACTAAAACAATAACCAATATGTACAGATTGTTGTTTTACCATGCTGCAGGTTTAAAACAATAACCAATATGTACAGATTGTTGTTTTACCATGCTGCAGGTTTAAAACAATAACCAATATGTACAGATTGCTGTTTTACCAAGCTGCATGATAAAACAATAACCAATATGTACAGATTGTTGTTTTACCATGCTGCAGGTTTAAAACAATAACAGCGGTGGGCCATGGGCGCTGTTTCCCCCTACTGCAGATTCCACCTTTAAAGATACAGTAACTAACTACATCTGTTTACTCTTTTTGAATGTTATAAAATTAAATAAAGACAGTCGCACACTCTATATTTAAGCAAAAAGGCCAGAGGAGGTGTGGTATATGGCCAATATACCCCGACTAAGGACTGTTCATATGCACAACGCAACACTGAGTGCCTGGATACAGCCCTTAGCCGTGGTGTTGGCCATATACCACAAACCCCCAAGGTGCCTTATAGCTATTATAAACTAGTTACCAATGTAATTAGAGTAGTAAAAATACATGTTTTGTCATACCCATGGTATACGGTCTCATATACCATGGCTGTCAGCCAATCAGCATTCAGAGCTCAAACTACCTAGTTTATAAATATATTTAAAGAAAATCACATTTTTTGGTCCATTAAAACAACATCAAATTGATCAGAAATAAAGTGTAGACATTGTTAATGTTGTAAATGACGATTGTAGCTGGAAACGGCTGATTGTTAATGGAATATCTACATAGACGTACAGAGGCCCATTATCAGCAACCATCACTCCTGTGTTCCAATGGCACGTTGTGTTAGCTAATCCAGGTTTATCCTTTTAAAGAAGGCTAACTGATCATTTGAAAACCCTTTTGCAACTACTGTATGCTAGCACAGCTGAAAACTGTTGTTCTGATTAAAGAATAAATAAAACTGGGCTTTAGACTAGTTGAGTATCTGGAGCATCAGCATTTGTGGGTTCGATTACAGGCTCAAAATGGCAAGAAACAAAGGACTTTCTTCTGAAACTTGTCAGTCTATTCTTGTTCTGAGAAATGAAGGACTTTTCCTAGTGACCCCAAACTTTTGAATGGTAGTGTATATATAAATGTATTGGGTAAAACACAGATGTTTCAGCATCACTGTGCCTTCCTCAATAAGCGTTTATGCCGAAACGTTGGTCCTTCTTCTAACACCACCTGGTATAGAGATTCTGGATGGCAGGGAGCTCAGCCTCAGTGATGTTCTGGGGTCGTACGTACTACCCTCTGTAGCGCCTTGCGGTCGGATGCCAAGCAGTTGACATTCCAAGCAGTGATGCAGCCAGTCAAGATGCTGTCAATGGTACAACCATTCGTCATGTATCATAACAAACATTTCTCTCTCTCTTCCTCTCGCTCTCTGTCAGGACGGGCGAAGAGGTGGTGACCGAGGAGAAGCACCTGCATATGGGCTCCATGACCATGCCAGCCCCCCCGCAGCTTGCTTGCGGGCCGGGCTTTGCCGTGCGCTCCCAGTCACCACACTCGGTGGGCAGTAACGGTGGTGGGGAGGAGGAGGTGGGCAGCCCTACCTCCCGTAAGCAGCCCCCACCCAAACCCAGGAGGGACCCGGCTACCAAGCTGAGCATTTCCTCTGAGACAGTGGAACACAGCCCCACCTTGGTCTGCAGGGGCTGCAGGGCAAATCCGGATGGTAAGTGTTGAACAACGAGACTAGATACGCAAACATAGCCTGTAACTCAAGTAGCTAGGGGAAGATAGGCCTACTAAACAGCTATGAGAAATGCTACTTAATGCACAACTACGCAAACAAACATTACCATTATGCAACAACCAACAATCACAGGAAAATACTACACAACTACAACAAATAATGATGCGTACCACACAGCTAAGAAAACAAACAACACAGCTAAATAATGCTGTGCACCACACAGCTAAGAAAACAAACAACACAGCTAAATAATGCTGTGCACCACACAGCTAAGAAAACAAACTACACAGCTAAATAATGCTGTGCACCACACAGCTAAGAAAACAAACTACACAGCTAAATAATGCTGTGTACCACACAGCTAAGAAAACAAACACAGCTAAATAATGCTGTGTACCACACAGCTAAGAAAACAAACAACACAGCTAAATAATGCTGTGCACCACACAGCTAAGAAAACAAACTACACAGCTAAATAATGCTGTGCACCACACTAAGAAAACAAACTAACAAAACAAAAACTACCAACATTCTATTCAACTACAAAAAAAACGAAATATGCTGGGTGGTGTACAGTGAACAAAACATCAGAAAACCTCCTCTTTCCAAACATAGTCTGAATAAAGCTGATCCCTGATGTTATTTGTTAAAACCACTTCAATCAGTATAGATGAAGAAAACAAACAATGGGCAAGACAAAATATTTATGCCTTTGAACGGGGTATGGTAGTAGGTGCACCAAGAACTGCAACACTGCTGGGTTATTCACACTCAAGTTTACCGTGTATCAAAATGGTCTACCACAAAGGACATGAGCAACACAAAACTACATCCCTGTGGAATGCTTTCGACACCTTGTAGAATCCATGCAGTCTCTAAGGGCTAAGCTGTAAACAAATGAAACGTCAGCAGCAGTGAGATTGAATGAGCCGAGCAGCCAGAGTCCAGTGTACATGAGGTTGAGTGCAGTGTACATGAGGTTGAGTGCAGTGTACATGAGGTTGAGTCCAGTGTACATGAGGTTGAGTCCAGTGTACATGAGGTTGAGTGCAGTCTACATGAGGTTGAGTCCAGTGTACATGAGGTTGAGTGCAGTGTACATGAGGTTGAGTGCAGTGTACATGAGGTTGAGTGCAGTGTACATGAGGTTGAGTGCAGTGTATAGAGCGTCTGCTAAATGACTTAAATGTAAATGTAATGTAAATGTGTACATGAGGTTGAGTCCAGTGTACATGAGGTTGAGTGCAGTGTACATGAGGTTGAGTCCAGTGTACATGAGGTTGAGTGCAGTGTACATGAGGTTGAGTGCAGTGTACATGAGGTTGAGTGCAGTGTACATGAGGTTGAGTCCAGTGTACATGAGGTCGAGTGCAGTGTACATGAGGTCGAGTGCAGTGTACATGAGGTTGAGTGCAGTGTACATGAGGTCGAGTGCAGTGTACATGAGGTCGAGTGCAGTGTACATGAGGTCGAGTGCAGTGTACATGAGGTCGAGTGCAGTGTACATGAGGTCGAGTGCAGTGTACATGAGGTTGAGTCCAGTGTACATGAGGTTGAGTGCAGTGTACATGAGGTTGAGTGCAGTGTACATGAGGTTGAGTCCAGTGTACATGAGGTTGAGTGCAGTGTACATGAGGTTGAGTGCAGTGTACATGAGGTTGAGTGCAGTGTACATGAGGTTGAGTCCAGTGTACATGAGGTTGAGTCCAGTGTACATGAGGTTGAGTCCAGTGTACATGAGGTTGAGTCCAGTGTACATGAGGTTGAGTCCAGTGTACATGAGGTTGAGTCCAGCCATTTTAAAAATATTTTTATTTATTTATTTCAACTTTATTTAACCAGGTAGGCTAGCTGAGAACAAGTTCTCATTTGCAACTGCGACCTGGCCAATTTAAAGCATAGCAGTGTGAACAGACAACACAGAGTTACACATGGAGTAAACAATTAACAAGTCAATAATACAGTAGAAAAAAGGAGAGTCTATATACTTTGTTTGCAAAAGGCATGAGGAGGTAGGTGAATAATTACAATTTCGCAGATTAACACTGGAGTGATAAATGATCAGATGGTCATGTACAGGTAGAGATATTGGTGTGCAAAAGAGCAGAAAATAAAATAAATAAAAACAGTATGGGGATGAGGTAGGTAAAAATGGGTGGGCTATTTACCGATAGACTATGTACAGCGGCAGCGATCGGTTAGCTGCTCAGATAGCAGATGTTTGAAGTTGGTGAGGGAGATAAAAGTCTCCAACTTCACCGATTTTTGCAATTCCTTCCAGTCACAGGCAGCAGAGAACTGGAATGAAAGGCGGCCAAATGAGGTGTTGGCTTTAGGGATGATCAGTGAGATACACCTGCTGGAGCGCGTGTTACGGGTGGGTGTTGCCATCGTGACCAGTGAACTGAGATAAGGCGGAGCTTTACCTAGCATGGACTTGTAGATGACCTAGAGCCAGTGGGTCTGTCGACGAATATGTAGCGAGGGCCAGCCGACTAGAGCATGTGGATGAACAAATCAAACATTGTCTTCTAGTGAGTGTGGCTCTGCTCAGGTCATTCAAACCCACTGCTCCTGATGGTCATGAATGATGTTTATGTAGGCCTACATTTAATTTCAGCCCAGGTGGCCAATGTTTGTTACAATCATTGAATGTTGGATGTGAGTACATACTTTTATTTCATCATAGGGAGTCCTTCGGGGCCATGGGCATGCCTTCAGGGCCATGGGTCGTCCTTTAGGGCCATGGGGCTGCCTTCAGGGCCATGGGGCTGCCTTCAGGGCCATGGGGCTGCCTTCAGGGCCATGGGGCTGCCTTCAGGGCCATGGGTCGTCCTTTAGGGCCATGGGGCTGCCTTCAGGGCCATGGGGCTGCCTTCAGGGCCATGGGGCTGCCTTCAGGGCCATGGGGCGGCCTTTAGGGCCATGGGGCGGCCTTTAGGGCCATGGGGCTGCCTTTAGTGCCATGGGGCTGCCTTTAGGGCCATGGGGCGGCATTTAATGGGGCAACCTTTAATGGGGTGACCTTTAGGGCCATGGGGAGTCCTTTAGGGCCATGGGGCTGCCTTTAGGGCCATGGGGCGGCCTTTAATGGAGTGACCTTTAATGGAGTGACCTTTAGGGCCATGGGGCGGCCTTTAATGGGGCTGCCTTAAGGGCCACGGGGCTGCCTAAACAAGACAATAATGAAATAGCACATTTACATAGGTATTCAGACCCTTTACTCAGTACTTTGTTGAAGCACCTTTGGCAGCAATTACAGCCTTGAGCCTTCTTGGGTATGAAAATAAGAATTTGTTCTTAACTGACTTGCCTAGTAAAATAAAGGTTAAAATAAATAAATAAATAAATAAAAATGCCTATGGCCAAGACAATAAGAAGACACAGTGGCATAATAAATTCAACCACACCTTTGTTTCATCACAAAACCAGAGAGCAACATCTGTCCGGTGAAGTCCACAAAACATATTGCATGTAACAAACAGTTTCATGACCTACAGCATGGTCTAACAAGTTAATGTTTCTGACATTTTTGGACCACTAAACAACTATTGATTTAGAACCACGTAGAGTCGCAAAGAAAACAGGAGCTGCCACCCCTATTCCAGTACTATTTCAACATGATTAAATCACCTCTGCTTAGCCTAATACAGTGCCAAGTAAAATATACCAAAAACGATTTAGTCCAGTCAATGTAATCTATATATGAAGTGGCTTTCCATGGTTCTGATGTGTTTCCATGGTTCTGATGTGTGTGTGTGTGTGTGTGTGTGTGTGTGTGTGTGTGTGTGTGTGTGTGTGTGTGTGTGTGTGTGTGTGTGTGTGTGTGTGTGTGTGTGTGTGTGTGTGTGTGTGTGTGTGTGTGTGTGTGTGTGTGTGTGTGCAAGTAGAAAAAACATGTTAACTCACCCTACATGTAGAGAAATGCCAATGCCATCCTCCTCTCTTTTATGTTGGTGAAACAGTCTATCACTCTGTCATACTGTACACGCTTTTAGTTTTTGTTGTCCTAGTCTACCTGGCTAAAATGCTTGCTCGCTAGCCTAACTTCCATGGGCAATGTTAGCTAGTTAACATTAGCCTTCTACATCTAGCTACATGTTGAACTTCCATCCTGTCAGTCCAGGGACACAATTTATGAATTTATGGTTGGATCAGAATTGTCGTTATAGTCATTGGCCAGTACGGAGAATTAAGTAAAACCACAAGGCCAAATCCCTATCTCTATCCATGGCTAATTTTAGGAAAGGGAAACATTTTTTTGCTAGCCAGACATGGGAGGACAACAACCCAATAAGATGCAACAATTCAAGTTGTTTCTGTCAATCACGTATTTCTATCGATGCGATGTAATAGGAGTGAAGCCAAATCCAAACTGGCTTCCCATGACACTTTTTTTATGGTGCGCCAGGACCAATCACAGTTGAGCTCACTCAGTTTAGCTCAACGATGATTGGCTATTAATTATTATTTTTTTAAATATCAAAGGAGGCCAAATGCTCTTTGGCTTCCGTTGCCTAAAATGCTACAGGTGGCAACAATGTCATACTCTTTATGACCAGACAGCATCAGATAGATGTCCTACACATACAGAGACAGAGGGGCGCTGTTCTTCTCTCTCTAATGCTTTCTCCAGTGAGATACATTCATCCTCTTGCGAATTGAAGGAAAATTATGAAACACAGAGAGAAAGAAAACGTTTTTCTTGCTACATTTTTGGTGAAGCCTGTCTTCCCTTGGCATCCATGAATACACACCTGGGGGACTGCTAGTTAGCAAGATTTAATTTGGGCCTTCTCTCCACATGGACATGTCGCAGTTCTAGTATCTGTGTTCTACAGTATCTGCATTCTGCGTTCTACAGTATCTGCGTTCTACAGTATCCGCATTCTGCGTTCTACAGTATCTGCATTCTACAGAATCTGCGTTCTGCATTCTACAGTATCTGCGTTCTGCAGCATCTGCGTTCTACAGCATCTGCATTCTACAGCATCTGCTTTCTACAGCATCTGCGTTCTACAGCATCTGCGTTCTACAGCATCTGTTCTACAGCATCTGCGTTCTACAGTATCTGCGTTCTACAGTATCTGCGTTCTACAGTATCTGCATTCTACAGTATCTGCGTTCTGCGTTCTACAGCGTCTGCATTCTACAGCATCTGCGTTCTACAGTATCTGCGTTCTACAGTATCTGCGTTCTACAGTACCTGCGTTCTACAGTATCTGCGTTCTACAGTACCTGCGTTCTACAGTATCTGCGTTCTACAGTATCTGCGTTCTACAGTATCTGCGTTCTACAGTATCTGCGTTCTGCGTTCTACAGCGTCTGCATTCTACAGCATCTGCGTTCTACAGCATCTGCGTTCTACAGTACCTGCGTTCTACAGTACCTGCGTTCTACAGTATCTGCATTCTACAGTATCTGCATTCTACAGTATCTGCATTCTACAGTATCTGCGTTCTACAGCGTCTGCGTTCTGCAGCGTCTGCGTTCTGCAGCGTCTGCGTTCTACAGCGTCTGCGTTCTACAGCGTCTGCGTTCTACAGCGTCTGCGTTCTACAGTATCTGCTCATCTGTTTTCTTCTTAAAGCTTTTTAAAAGCCCGCAAAGACCTTGTTTACATATGGCAAAGGAATTTGCGGTCACATCTGAAGAGATCAGGGTCGGTTTCCTGATAGTTTAGGCTTATGTGTGTTTTAACATGATGCATCTTTCCTACAAACGTAAAATGAGTTTCCCAAAAACACAACGCAGAGATTACGGTTGCTAAGTGCGTTGTTGGAGCATGTGTCGACACTGATAGGATCTAAAGGAAGGAAGCGCTGCTCTCGGATCAGTTGTTTTCTCCTTTCAAATCTTTCCTTAAACATTATAATTATCTCACAATACTGACAACAGATCAGCCCCTGGAGAGATATTCTGCAAATATTGGGGCGGCTTATTCTAATGCTTACCCAATAAGAAATGCACTAATACACCAATTTGGCACATCATTGCACACGTTGTCACACATCATGAAATATGTTGAGACAAATTACAGACAGTGGCCTACAAGTAAGCTAAATAAACCTCAATTGATTGAACATGAAATGTATTCCAATATGATTGAAATAGGCCTATAGCTTACTGTTTATACTTGAATGCAGAGTCATCTCAGTTTTCATTTGAAGTTATCTATTTTTTTTTTAAATACGTCCCTTGTTAGTATTAAATTGCAAAGACATTCGCAACTTTGTATTTGACTGTCAACTTTGTTCTGATGTTATCGCAGTCACACATAGACATGTTTAGCGGAGATCTTCTGTGTATGAAGTGGACAACAACAAGCATCTAAAGACGCATTTAGCTGTTCTACTGGTCTGAGCCAACCGTTTAGATTACGAGCGTTTTCACGTGCAACTTTAATAGCGATGGTTATTTGGGAAAAAGCTCTGAGATTTAACGATGCTCCTACGACGGTTCTAACGATGAACTTAAGCCTTAAAATGCTCTTGGGGAAACTGGGCCCTGATCTTCATGTCCTGGTGTGAGCTGTTTAGTTTAACCTTTATCCTCATCACGTAGATGAAAGTAATGTTCTCCGAAAAGTGTAAGAGGACACTGCCAACTGTTACATGTTCACCTGCATTTACTAATAACAGTGGATCTCAAATGAAAACAGATGAATGAAACGAATGATGGGAGTGGGACACATTGGAAAATGAGATGGTGATAGAAAACGTAAGTAGAAAGTGCAGAGACATTTGACCATCTCTGATCAGATATGATTTGTTTTTTACTTTATTCCAATCAAATGTTATTGGTCACATATACATATATTTAGCGGATGTTGCTGTGAGCGTAGCGAAATGCTTGTAATGCTGTAAAAGCAGTAGTGTGGCCTTGCGGTTACTGGTTAGGGATGTAAACTAATGGAGCATAAGCACCTAACTATAAACTCAATCGCTGTGCAGCTGTACAAATACAGCTGCAATATAGATCCCTGCAGTTCATCCAGAGTGATCATGGGCCTCTTGGCTGCATCACTGATCAGTCTTCTCCTTGTATGAGCTGAAGAATGGGAAAAAATTTCAGTCTCTCGATGTGCAAAACTGATAGAGACGTACCCCAAGCGACTTACAGCTGTAATCGCAGCAAAAGGTGGCGCTACAAAGTATTAACTTAAGGGGGCTGAATAATTTTGCATGCCCAATTGTTCAGTTTTTGATTTGTTAAAAAAGTTTGAAATATCCAATAAATGTCGTTCCACTTCATGATTGTGTCCCACTTGTTGTTGATTCTTCACAAAAAATACAGTTTTATATCTTTATGTTTGAAGCCTGAAATGTGGCAAAAGGTCGCAAAGTTCAAGGGGGCCGAATACTTTCGCAAGGCACTGTATATGCCTATATCATGTAGCATGTAAACAACAAGATACTTTGACAAAACAGAAACCACCTGCTGATCAAGGAAACAACAAGTGCTGCAAAATGATCAAGAAATGAACAGGCTATTGAAGTAATATAATATAGTTTTAAGGGGCTGTGAGAGACTTAAGGGTGAATATACAGTTGCATTTGATCGCGTTGCAGTTTGACGCGTATACCATTGTGACGGTTGGTTAAGGAGTTGCCCTGACTGCCTCAGATTGGAGGGGATCCCCGTGTGCACACAGTTCTTCCCCTGCGCCACAGCAACCATCCCACAGAAACAAGACCCCCCCCCGTAGCCCGACCAATCAGAATGACACCAGGCAGCATGTGCCAATAAGGCGGCGGCATCGGGTGGAGCTCTAAGCCGTCCAGGCCAATCACCGTCTGAGTGTGGGGCTGTCCCTCACCGAGGGGAGGGTTGTTACGTGAGCCAGATCGGGTTCTGAGCAGAGCAGGGGGAGGGATCAGTCAGAGCTAGAATTCATTCAGGAGAAGCGACTGACCTAGATTCCATTTCCCCCAGGATGGAGAGAGGGTGTGGGTAAACACATCCACTACGGGGGAAGTCGGGAGAGAGAGCCGGAGAAGGGAGGCGGGGGAAGGATGAATTCATCATCAGTGCATGAAACAGATCTCAAGATCCACCATGCAACCCAGTTAGCATCATGATAGTAACAATAACAAGCCATCCGAGTACAGAGACACAAATTACACTGAGACATCTGTACACACATTGGACCACAGCTTGCTGAGCTCAAATCTCCTATTGTCTCCTTATCGCCTCATTATCCGGTTGAGATGCATGGAATGGTGCTGTGATATAAAGCCCTGTTGCATTGACAAACAGTTGAGTGTGCAGCCTGTGTTTTGGTCTTGTTTGCCTGTATGTGTGTGTAGTGGAAGGTGAGTATGTAGTGGTTGGATTAAGGTTGAGGGTGTATTTGAAATATATGAAAGGGATAAAGTGTGTGTGTGTCATAGAGAGGAGCCCCTGGGACTGTTTCTGTATGTAGTCATGTATCAAATATATCTGACTCAATGAATGTTGTTCAGCTACTGTGACCTAATGCCATGTAACATGTAGTAATACAACGATGAGGTTTATGCTGATTGGCTGAACGTTTTTGTTTTCTGTTCCTTCAGCGCCACAAGGCTGCGGAGAAGACTGCAAGAGGATCCCTCCGCCCAAACCCAGGAGGAACCCCAAAACCCAGCTGAGCACCTCCTTCGATGATTCCTGCATCAGGAAGCACATTGGCTCCAAGAGTCACTCCCCCTCTGCCGAGTGCGAGTGCAACCCCTCTCCGCCGAGCGACGAGAGCCCCAGCCACCACTCGGACTCGGATGAGCCTGTCTACATCGAGATGGGCGCCAGCGTTGGAGGCGGCGGGCACACAGTGGCGCCCAAGAGTGAGGACGAGGAGCCGGGAGAGTCTGTGTACGAGGAGATGAAGTACCCTCTCCTGGATGATATGGACTACTGCTGGGACCCCCCGGGGTGCCGCTCCGCCTGCCCCACCCCGGCGCTCCTGGACCCAGAGCCTCTCCACCGCTGCTCCACCCCGCGTAACATCCCCCTATGCGACATCCCTGCGCCGTTTCCCAACTTGCTCACCCACCGGCCGCCCCTCCTGGTGTTCCCCCCTGCGCCGGCCCAGTGCTCGCCAAACTCAGACGAGTCCCCGCTCACCCCTCTGGATCCACTGACGAAGCTGCCCATGATGGACAACCCCTGCGCCTACAACAAGTCGCCCACCTCCTCTTCTGAGCCCCCCTTGGCGCACCTCTGCAGGGAGCTGACAGCCACGCCCACCCTGACAGTGTCGGGTCGCTCGTCGGCTCCTCCCCTGCCCTGCACCCTCTACAAGTCCTCAGCCTCCTCAGCCCACGGTTATCAGCGCAGCCACTCTGCCTGCCCCTCCCCCGTCAGCATGGGCCGCTGCCTCACGCCGCTTAGCCTGATGCGCACACCGCCCTTCGACGCCCCCATGCCCCTCCCGGGCGGGCTGCCGTGCAGCGCCTCCACCACGCCCCATGGAAAGGGCTCGCCCCCACAGGACTGCATAGCTGGGGGCAGGCTGCATGGGTCGATGCAGAACGTATCCACGGGACGCTCACGCACACCGACCAGCCCCCTGGACGAGCTGACCAACCTGTTCACCGCCGGCCGGAACATGATGAAGAAGAACACCGGCGGGAGAAAGTCCAAGGAGCCCGGGGAGAGTGAGTGTCAATCAATCATTCAGTCAATACATCACACCATCATCTATTTGTCACTATAGTTACAGAGTCAGTCAATACATCACACTATCTTCTATTTGTCACTATAGTTACAGAATCAGTCAATACATCACACCATCATCTATTTGTCACTATAGTTACAGAATCAGTCAATACATCACACCATCATCTATTTGTCACTATAGTTACAGAGTCAGTCAATAGATCACACCATCTTCTATTTGTCACTATAGTTACAGAATCAGTCAATACATCACACCATCATCTATTTGTCACTATAGTTACAGAGTCAGTCAATACATCACACCATCATCTATTTGTCACTATAGTTACAGAATCAGTCAATACATCACACCATCATCTATTTGTCACTATAGTTACAGAATCAGTCAATACATCACACGATCATCTATTTGTTACTATAGTTACAGTCAGTCAATACATCACACCATCATCTATTTGTCACTATAGTTACAGAGTCAGTCAATACATCACACCATCATCTATTTGTCACTATAGTTACAGAATCAGTCAATACATCACACCATCATCTATTTGTCACTATAGTTACAGAATCAGTCAATACATCACACCATCATCTATTTGTCACTATAGTTACAGAGTCAGTCAATACATCACACCATCATCTATTTGTCACTATAGTTACAGAGTCAGTCAATACATCACACCATCATCTATTTGTCACTATAGTTACAGAATACATCACACCATCATCTATTTGTCACTATAGTCAGTCAATACATCACACCATCATCTATTTGTCACTATAGTTACAGAGTCAGTCAATACATCACACCATCATCTATTTGTCACTATAGTTACAGAGTCAGTCAATACATCACACCATCATCTATTTGTCACTATAGTTACAGAATCAGTCAATACATCACACCATCATCTATTTGTCACTATAGTTACAGAGTCAGTCAATACATCACACCATCATCTATTTGTCACTATAGTTACAGAATCATCACACCATCATCTATTTGTCAATACATCATCACACATCATCTATTTGTCACTATAGTTACAGAGTCAGTCAATACATCACACCATCATCTATTTGTCACTATAGTTACAGAATCAGTCAATAAATCACACCATCATCTATTTGTAACTATAGTTACAGAATCAGTCAATACATCACACCATCATCTATTTGTCACTATAGTTACAGAGTCAGTCAATACATCACACCATCTTCTATTTGTTACTATAGTTACAGAGTCAGTCAATACATCACACCATTATCTATTTGTTACTATAGTTACAGAGTCAGTCAATACATCACACCATCATCTATTTGTTACTATAGTTACAGAGTCAGTCAATACATCACACCATCATCTATTTGTCACTATAGTTACAGAATCAGTCAATACATCACACCATCATCTATTTGTCACTATAGTTACAGTCAGTCAATACATCACACCATCATCTATTTGTCACTATAGTTACAGAATCAGTCAATACATCACACCATCATCTATTTGTCACTATAGTTACAGAATCAGTCAATACATCACACCATCATCTATTTGTCACTATAGTTACAGAATCAGTCAATACATCACACCATCATCTATTTGTTACTATAGTTACAGAGTCAGTCAATACATCACACCATCATCTATTTGTTACTATAGTTACAGAATCAGTCAATAGCTACATAGAGGTGGAGCAACAAAATAGTTACTTCATGTGTATCCAGTCTGATCCAATATGACTGCTGTGCCATAACCCACACAGTGTAACATTGACACATTGACTCACAGAAAAAACAGCAATGTTTATTTTAATTAAATTAGTTGTTAGTGGTCTCATCCACGTCGTATCAACGTAACCCCCTTTTCATCTGGTAAAACAACTTCCAATCCCACTAAAGTAGGAGATGCTGCTGATAGCAGGATTGCAGGCTATGCCATGGGTGTTTTGTGGCCATGGGTGTTTTGTGGCTATTTGCAAGCATTTCCTCCATGAGCCCGTTTAATCTTGGCCCACCGAATGTAGATTGATACAGATCATATGATTTAATCTGGCAGGATTAGAGAGTAGAGCGGCCGGCATTAGGACCTCTCAAACCCCACAGTGGCATTAAGCCACCACGCAGCATTACTGATAAATATGTAAACATCATGTTTAAACACAGGAAGCCAATGTGTCCGGTCCGGGACCCAGACAAAATGACATTAATGGTGAATTCAGATAGGTTCCCAACACCAGAGATGAACACATTTCTATATAACTTCAGAAACATTTATTCTCCCCCGGGTTTTATGTCAACCATCTTATGAGCTGTATTTTCAATCATGAATTCATGTTTAATTTGTATAAGTAATTCTGACATTACTTTTCTCCCCGAATGAACGATCTCTATTGAGACATGGCCTGAAACTTTAATGAGCCTCTAATGCAAAGGAATAAAACATGAATTTGTGTTTAAAACCACGTATTTACACGTTTGTGTTCCTTGATAATGGGCACAGTGAAGTGTGCGAGTGGGTTTTTATCAGATTGGCAGAAAAGAGCAGCCGATGATTTGGAGAGAGATCTAACATACTATAGCAACTAACTTCATTCGGGGAATTCCCACCAGTTGTGTGCATTTGAATCAATTTAGTTCAAAAAGAACTGAGCATGTGTCAATCAATCTGCACTTAACTCCCAGAGCTTCATAGCAACCATCAACTCCAAACCAGTCATAGCAACAGAAGAAGGAGCCTCTGGTATTTCCCTCCCTGTGAGGAAGTGGGCCAATCGCAGTGCAGGTCATGCCCAGCTTCCAACTGATCATGTGCATGCAGTGGGCTCCTGAGAGACAGCCGAGACTTTTACACCTGATCAAAGAGTTATATTCCTCTGTTGGCCCAATCAGCTAGTAGAGATTTAACCAATCAGGGAAACATCTTCACAGTCACCAATCAGGAGAGAGAAAGAACAGTTGCTGACTTCCTGGAATTATACCACAATCTTCTCTGACTGTTGGACATCTTAGTGGTTGTGGCAAATGTTTGCAATTTCTGTGTATTTCTTTGGCTTGTGGACAATTGTATGCCTATGTAGTAATGTCTTATTGCTGCATGGTTCTGATTTGTCCTTAAGCCCCGGGATATGGCTCATAAATCATGTTCACTCGCAATATGTAGCGACGGGGGCAATGCTGTGAAGACTACAGTTTTTTTCTTCTTCTTTGTTTCTATTGTTGCACCTGCGTCCTGCCAGCCTATTGGGGCTTACGTAATGGCAGGTCCGCTGAGCAACGTTCTATGATCGATCACGTACGGCGTCCTCTTGCTATCGGGGAGGCTTGACGATAGAAACACAGCTAGCTAGCATGACCCACTTTTCCTCTGGTTCGTCACCTCTATGAGACGTAACAACAAGCACGCACTGGTGACACGCAAGCCTTGTGATATGGGACTTCTGGGAAAGCAGTAATGCACCATAGCGCTCTGCTGGGAATCAACTATGCATGTTCATTTTTTATTTATTTTTTTGTTGCAGAGATTGACAAATGTATTTTATGGAAGGCAGATGTTAGTCTCTTTGTGGGCTGTTGCCTTTTGGTTGTCAAACCGTCGAGGAACGTTCTCTGACTTCTAACTTCCTTTACAAACCTGGACAGAAGAACAGTGTTACCCATAGCAATGTTGTGAATGAGGGATCTAAACGAGAGAGAACATTACAAGCATCATATAGGCCCACTTTCACCAAATTCGACAGATTAAGGGTTGCACACATCGCACCGAATGTGGATCGTTTAAAGATCGTCTGCCGATTTTTATGCGAACTGTGTTAAAGGGACATTAATAAAATGTTCAATTTCATATTATCAATGTCCCCTATAAATAAACTGCGCGTGTGCTCACCTCCTCCACGATTGCCGCGCAGTAGACAAGAGATTGAACTTCACTTGAGTTCGCTCCATTAGTTTGCACTTTATAGAATCAACATTATATCACACCCTTTTCATTGCAACAAAAACCAAAACAAATCTAACTTTGCAAGCTTGAGTCTGTGATTTTGTTGTAGGCAGAGCCAGAGCGCAACGGAGTAGAATTCTATTGGTGGAGATAGCCCACGAGCGGGCGTTCAATTACCCACGAATGAATGAGCTGCGCATGTGCACATTTGTTGACGTTCTTTTCTAGTTAGCGAGTTATTAGCCCAGTTAGAGATACCGCGTCCTACAAGAGCACAATACGTCTCGGCGTATGTCTTAATTAAAGGGGCAGTGTTATTTTGTAAAGTGGTTTCTTGCCTCATACAACACAATACAATTTACAGTCACCTATTTGGCCCATGATGTTACAGACCAAGGCAAAAATAATTAGTTAATTTCAAGCCCTTCCTAATATCAAAATGTCATCAAAAGTCTCATGTAATGTAGGTCTGCATTAAACACCACACATATGCCACTGTAGGCAATATCATAGAAATCACAATCTACAATCTTGTATGGGATTTGCTCCATTGGTTTTTGTTGGTATAGGCCTGCATTATGCTCAAATAGCCACTATAGTCTATTGGCTACTATCCAAAACTGTAAGTGTACAGCCTCAGTGTTCACTGTGTTCATTGTTCCCTCTATCAGCATGTTAAATGTGCAACCAGAGGGGGGAAAAAAACTCTTGACCACCTTTACTCCACACACAGAGATGCGTACAAAGCTCTCCTTCACCCTCCATTTTGCAAATCTGACCATAATTCTATCCTCCTGATTCCTGCTGGCAAGCAAACATTAAAGCAGGAAGCACCAGCGACTAGATCAATACACAAGTGGTCAGATGAAGCAGATGCTAAGCTACAGGACTGTTTTGCTAGCACAGACTGGACTATGTTCCGGGATTCTAATGGCATTGAGGAATACACCACATCAGTCATTGGCTTCATCAATAAGTGCATCGACAACGTCGTCCCCACAGTGACCGTTGCAGGCAACATCCACACTGAGCTAAAGGCTAGAGCTGCCGCTTTCAAGGAGCGGAACTCTAAATCCCGCAATGCCCTCCGAAGAACCATCAAACAAGCAAAGCATCAATACAGGACTAAGATCGAATCCTACTACACTGGCTCTGACGCTTGTTGGATGTGGCAGGGCTTGCAAACCATTACAGACTACAAAGGGAAGCACAGCTGAGAGATGCCCAGTGATACGAGCCTACCAGACGAGCTAAACTACTTCTATGCTCCATTCAATGCAAATAACACTGAAACATGCATGAGAGCAGCTGTTCCGGAAGACTGTGTGAACATCTCCGCAGCTGATGTGAGTAAGACCTTTAAACAGTTCAACATTCACAAGGCCGCAGGACCAGACGGATTACCAGGACGTGTACTGCGAGCATGGGCTGACCAACTGGCAAGTGTCTTCATGGACATTTTTAACCTCTCCCTGTCCGAGTCTGTAATACCAACATGTTTTAAGCAGACCACCATTGTGCCTGTGCCGCAGAACACTAAGGTAACCTGCCTAAATGACAACCGACCCGTAGCACTCACGTCTGTAGCCATGAAGTGCTTTGAAAGGCTGGACATGGCTCACATCAACACCATTATCCCAGAAACCCTAGACCCACTCCAATTTGCATACCGCCCCAACAGATCCACAGATGATGCAATCTCTATTGCACTCCACACTGCCCTTTCCCACCTGGACAAAAGGAACACCTATGTGAGAATGCTATTCATTGACTACAGCTCAGAGTTCAACACCATAGTGCCCTCAAAGCTCACCAATAAGCTAAGGACCCTGGGACTAGACACCTCCCTCTGCAACTGGATCCTGGACTTCCTGATGGGCCGCCCCCAGGGTGTAAGGGTAGGTAACAACACATCCGCCACGCTGATCCTCAACACAGGGGCCCCTCATGGGTGCTTGCTCAGTCCCCTCCACTGCAGTGGAGCAGGTTGAGAGCTTCAAGTTCCCTGATGTCCACATCACCAACAAACTAACATGGTCCAAGCACGCCAAGACAGTCGTGAAGAGGGCACGACAAAACCTATTCCCCCTCAGGAGACTGAACATATTTGGCATGGGTCCTCAGATCCTCAAAAGGTTCTACAACTGCACCATCGAGAGCATCCTGACTGGTTGCATCACTGCTTGGTATGGCAACTGCTCTGCCATCCGACCTCAAGGCACTACAGAGGGTAGTGCGTACGGTCCAGTTCATCACTGGGGCCAAGCTTCCTGCCATCCTATACCAGGCAGTGTCAGAAGGCCCTAAAAATGGTCAAAGACTCCAGCCATCCTAGTCATAGGCTGTTCTCTCTGCTACTGCACGGCAAGCGGTACCGGAGCTCCAAGTCTAGGTCCAAAAGGCTCCTAAACAGCTTCTACCCCAAAGACATAAGACTCCTAAACACCTCATCAAACCTGTTGGGTTTGGAGATGATGAATATGAAGTTTAAACATTTTGAAATGTCCCTTTTTAAAGTACTTTCAGCCAGCAAATGCTATTGGTGTGTCTGAGCCCTTTTTATTTTATCTTTATTTAACTAGGCAAGTCAGTTAAGAACAAATTCTTGAACTGCCTGTTCAGGGGCAGAATGACAGATTTGTACCTTGTCAGCTCAGGGGTTTGAACTTGCAACCTTCCGGTTACTTGTCCAACGCTCTAACCACTTGGCTACCCTGCCGCCCTAAAACAGAGAGAAGAAATTGAAATAAGGAAGTATTCAAAGTAGTTACTGGGCCTTTACCTACCCATTGATAATAGCATATATGCAATTCACAGCCTGGATGTCTCCATGGCAACTGGAACAAACAGCATTATATCCCAGCATACCCATAGTTCATAGCTCCCACAGCGCATGGGTGACACCAAGTGGCCGTATAGCGGTAGTGCAGTATGAATACATAGATATTACAGATGTACTTATATTTTTCATCTTCTTTATGGTATATAGGCTATGTTTACTAGTTATTTCTGTGTGGACATAACTTGGTATTTTACGGTACATTGACTGTTTGTCCTCTGTTACAGCCGAATCCAAGAGTAAGTCTCACAGCGTGTCAAAACGTGATGGGAAGGAGCGGCACAGTCACAAGGAGTCCAAACGGGAGAGTAAGGATCGTAGCAAAGAGTATTCTTCTCACCTACGCAACACCAAGGACAGGAGCTGTAGCAGCGTGGAGCCGCTGCCCAGGCGATATAGCAAAGACCGGGGTTGTAACAGTGTGGAGCCCTTTCCTATGAAAGGGACCAGCAAAGACAAAGGTTGTAACAGTGTGGAGCCCTTGCCTATGAAAATGGACAGTAAAGGCAGGGGTTGTAAAAGTGTGGAACTCCCGCCTGTCAGACGGGACAGTAAAGACAGAAGTGTCCACGGCATGGAGCCGTTACTACAACTGGACAGGAAAGACTCTCCCCGGAATGGTGTGGAGTCCAGACATGACAGCAAAGACTCTCCCCAGAATGGTGTGGAGTCCAGACATGACAGCAAAGACTCTCCCCGGAATGGTGTGGAGTCCAGACACGACAGCAAAGACTCTCCCCAGAATGGTGTGGAGTCCAGACATGACAGCAAAGACTCTCCCCGGAATGGTGTGGAGTCCAGACAAGACAGCAAAGACTCTCCCCGGAATGGTGTGGAGTCCAGACATGACAGCAAAGACTCTCCCCGGAATGGTGTGGAGTCCAGACATGACAGCAAAGACTCTCCCCGGAATGGTGTGGAGTCCAGACACGACAGCAAAGACTCTCCCCGGAATGGTGTGGATTCCAGACACAACAGCAAAGACTCTCCCCGGAATGGTGTGGAGTCCAGACACGACAGCAAAGACTCTCCCCGGAATGGTGTGGATTCCAGACACGACAGCAAAGACTCTCCCCGGAATGGTGTGGAGTCCAGACACTACAGCAAAGACTCTCCCCGGAATGGTGTGGAGTCCAGACACGACAGCAAACACTCTCCCCGGAGTGGTGTGGAGTCCAGACCAGACAGCAAAGAAAGGCTCAGCCACCAGAACCCACCGGAACTTCTACCCAGGCAAGATAGCAAAGACCAAAACAGGAACGGAATTGATTCGAGACATGACCGCAAAGTACGAATGGATCAGCCACCAGAGCTCCTACCAAGACAAGATAGCAAAGAACGAACCAGGAATGGAATGGATTCGAGACATGAAAGCAAAGAACAAATGAACCAGCCACCAGAACTTCTACCCAGGGAAGATGGCAAAGACCAAGTCAGGAACGGAATGGATTCAAGACACGACAGCAAAGAACGAATGGACCAGCCACCAGAGCTCCTACCCAGACAAAAAAGCAAAGATTCACCCAGAAATGGCATTGAGTGCAGACGTAATAGCAAAGACAGAGACAGGGAAAGCTACAGCCTAGAGTCTAGACATGAGGGCAAAGAACAAAGTTACAATGGAATGGAGCCCTTCCCCTTACCCCGACAGGAAATCAAAGAGTCAGACAGAAACGGCCTTGAAGCCAGGCGTGACAGCAAGGACAGAAGCTGCAATGGCTCAGAGCTGCCCTTCCGGCGCGATAGCTACGGCAAGAGTGCCAATATGGTAGATCTTAGGTGCGTCAATAAAGACAGGGTTGGTCATAGCTCAGAGGTCTTGCCCAGGCGTGATGTCAGAGATAGGGGGACATATAGCGTTGAGCAATCAAAAGCACAAGTGAGGAACGGTGTATCAGGGCAACAACAATCATCGACTGCCACACCAACTCAGCATGGGAGACCTGCTGGCAGTCTGCCAATGGTGTTTGGAAGTGGTGATACAGGTGAGGATAGCCCAAATGAAATTGCAATCCTTCAACACAACCCGACACCATGAAGTGACTGTGGTAAATTATTTACAGACACTAAACATATCCTCATCAAGCACAATAATCAGCAAAGTTTAGAACGATGCTATACTGTTGATTGCAATAACATGCCATTTACTGAGAGTTAGTAGTCTATCCATAATAAAAACATTTTAAAAAGTGAGCATTCTCTGACTGGGTTGGGTAACTAACATGTATATAACTAAGGTAGTAAGGTTCACAATGGGTAACAACTGGTTGAATCAACATTGTTTCCATGCAAATTTCCTCACACAAAAAATATATATGATGAAGTTTAATCAACGTGGAAAACTGATTGGATTTGCAAAAAGTTATCAATTTAAGGGAATTTTGTATTTTCTTTTCACCCAACTTTGAACCTTAATCCAATGTTCATTTCCCATTAAATTCATGTTAGTTGACATCTGAATTAAATGTAAATCAAAAATGTGCCCAGTGGGTTATTATTGATATTTGAAGTTATTGGCATAAAATAAACCTGCTGAAGTAAACGATATATTTAAAGCATTTATTTGAGCCTACTAGCTGAAAAACAACAATCCAAACATCAGTTTTGCAAGTGTTTGTTAGATGGGCAGGCCGGTTTGCAGAATCTCATTGCTTTGATGGAATATAGGTTTTCAGCAATAGGTAAATTGGCTATTGAAATTGGTAGCTAAGATCACTATTCAGCGACCCACTGTCGAAATGAGTTTAAGCAAAGTTGTGAGGACTATGTGTAGCCTTCTGAATGAGCTTGTTAGCTCGCTAGCTAGACATTGATAATAGGATATTTCTATAATCAGACTGTGCATACCCTTCACCAGGTGCATGTGCTTTTTGAAACATCGCATAGCTCGAAAAAGCTAGGAGCTTAGGCTACACAACATCAATTCCATTCCAAGCATTATCCTATAGACAAGACAGAAAAACATGGTGAGAGTACAATATTTATTCTGGTCTGAAAAGATGGCAACCGGTATCAATGCATGTGGTGGGTTTGAGATTGTGTTTAAACAACTGTGTGTTGTTTCACCGTAACATTTTGTTTTGTTGTATGTAAACCGTTAAAGAGTGAGCTCAATTAATGAATTGAAATGCATTTGTCCCTCTTTATAGAGCTGAAACCAGCACTTACGAAGTATGGCCACTCCTCCTCTGCCCCAGTTACACCCTCTCCCTTAGGGACCCCACAGAGGCAAGCATCAGAGGCACAGGTAAGTCGAGGAGATCCTCGGTCCTGCAGACCTGGATAAATATACATTTGTTTTCTTTCATTCTTGAGATGTGCTTGATTTACTTTCCCTGGTTTCCCGCTTTTCCCCACGCGTCCCAGATGCCGTGGAAGTGTGGGGACAGCACCATGCTGGAGCAGATCGAGAGGAAACGCTCCCTGTGCATGGAGATCCGCTCCAGGCCGCAGCCAGACAGGAACACCCCAGACAGGAACCTCTGTAAGCAGGACAGCATGCCTACCCTCCCCATCTGGGGGAAGAGCAACGGGGCCAAAAAGATCCGGCCTCCCCCCTACCCAACACAAACCACCGTGTTCTGGGACACAGCCATCTGACAATAACCCGCTTGGCCTCACGCCCATCCTCCTTCTGAACTGTGTGCCTTCTGATTGGCCCTCTCCACATCAGAGGTGTCAGGGGCAGCCAATAAGAGCAGGGTGGTTACCATCGCAACATTTCTGGTTGTTCAGGTTGTCATTTTTTCTTATCACCAGTGATATTTGATATTTTTCTATTTCGTGTGACTTCGTATGAATAGATATTTTCTAAACAAAAAGCTATGAAGCAGCAAAAAAACAATGTAGTTGTAGATCAATCCGATGTAGTTTTAAAAAATGTTTTTTTGTTTTGGTATTTAACATTTTAAAGCATAGTCTATCAAGCATAATTATTTTTGCCAAGTGCTCAATTAATTTCCAATGCTCGACGTACTCTTTTGAATGTAGGATAGTCAACACGATGTCACTGTTGAGGAGTTCAGTTGACATACAATACAATACCTGTCTAGGTCTGTATCTAGGTTGTAGAATAATAGTGAAGATAACAAAACTATGAAATAATACATATTGAATAAGGTAGTAACCAAAAAAAGTAATTTATATTTGAGATTCTTCAAAGTAGCCACATTTTGCCTAGATGACAGCTTTGCACACTCTTGGCATTCTCTCAACCATCTTCACCTGGAATGCTTTTCCAATAGTCTTTAAGGAGTTCCCACATATGCTGAGCACAGGTTGGCTGCTTTTCCTTCACTTTGCAGTCCAACTCATCCCAAACAATCTCAACTGGGTTGAGGTTGGGTGATTGTGGAGGCCAGGTCATCTGATGCAGCACTCCATCACTCTACTTCTTGGTCAAATAGCCTTTACACAGCCTGGAGATCTGTTGGGTCATTGTCCTGTTGAAAAACAAATGATAGTCCCACGAAGCGCAAACCAGATGGGACGGCGTATTGCTGCAGAATGCCATGCTAGCCATGCTGGTTAAGTGTGCCTTAAATTCTAAATAAATCACTGACAGTGTCACCAGCAAAGCACCCCCACACCATCACATCTTCTCCTCCATGCTTCACGGTGAGAACCACACATGTGGAGATCATCTATTCATCTACTCGGCATCTCACAAAGACATTTGGAACCAAAAATCTAAAATTCAGACTCATCAGACGTAAGGACAGATTTCCACCGGTCTAATGTCCATTGCTAGTGTTTCTTGGCCCAAACAGAGTCTCTTCTTCTTATTGGTGTCCTTTAGCAGTGGTTTCTTTGCAGCAATTCAACCATGAAGGCCTGATTCAAGCCATCTCCTCTGAACAGTTGATGTGGAGATGTGTCTGTTACTTGAACTCTGTAAAGCATTTATTTGGGCTGTAATCTGAGGTGCAGTTAATTGCCAATTTCTGAGGCTGGCAACTCTAATGAACTTATCCTCTGCAGCATAGTTCTCTGGGCCTTCCTTTCCTGTGGCGGTCCTCGTGAGAGTCAGTTTCATCATAGCGCTTGATGGTTTTTGTGACTGCACTGAAGTTCTTGAAATTTTCAGGATTGACTGACTTTCATGTTTTAAAGTCATGACTGACTGTCATTTCTCTTTGTTTATTTGAACTGTTCTTGCCATTATATGGACTTGGTCTTTTACCAAATAGGGTTATCTTCTGTATACCACCCCTACCTACCTTGTAACAACACAACTGATTGGCTCAAATGCATTAAGAAGGAAAGAAATTCCACAAATTAACTTTTAACAAGGCACACCTGTTAATTGAAATATATTCCAGGTGACTACCTCATGAAGCTGGTTGAGAGAATACAAAGAGTGTGCAAAGCTGTCAAGGCAAAGGGTGGCTACTTATATATATATTTAGATTTGTTAAACACTTTTTTGGTTACTACATGATTCCGCATGTGTTATTTCATCGTTGTGATGTCTTCACTATTATTCTACAATGTAGAAAAACCTTTGAATGAGTAGGTGTGTCCAAACTTTTGACTGGTACTGTAGGTTTCTATAAATGTCGATCTAAATACCTGGCTCTGGTTCCCATGGGCCAATGTGTTCTAGAATGTATAATACTTAGTTCCAGAACAGGTCAGGAATCTTGTGCTTCACTTTGTAAGTTCACTAGCTGTGTAGTCAGAGCCTTTGATGAGGATTTCTTAGTAATGAGATGGGTTTGCTGGCATGTAGTACACAAGTGACAATTTTCGATGACATTACACGAAGATGGAAACAAGGGTGGGTCGGGGAGATAAACGTCAACCTATTATGCCAAACCAGTCAACGCCTGTTGAGGTCAATTGTGGATGGTGACGTTGCACTTTGCAAGGGTTGGTTATTTAATGTGGGTTGGTGGCAATAGCTGGCACAGGTCAGCTGTCCTACTCCGCCAGGCACATTGAGGGCTTCTGTTCACAGAGTTGATACTCAATCCACACCAACAATCAGCCCGAACAATGATCGCCTGACATTTTAGACAAATGCGTATGCTTACAGTAGAATATGTGTATGTTATGCACTTTCTTGAGAAATATCTTTGGAAAATATGCTTATATATTTTTTTTGTGAGTAGTAGAGCTGTGCCATGTAATGCGTTATCATTGTTTGGCTGGGTGGTATGGTCGCGGACGATTGGCTGTCTGTGACATGCCATCACCCATGACTGGCTGTCTGTGATGCATTACCCCCTGGGATTGGCGGCTGCTTGGTGGCATCAGATGATAAGGACCTATAGCGTGGCCACAGCTCTGCCCATTAAGAACATAGAACAAGGGTTGCACAAGGACCTACAGATCAAGACTTAAGGTTAATCATTAAAACTGCACTACCCATAACATTCAATTAGGCTGTATCCATGACAATTAGGCTGTATCCAGGACAATTAGGCTGTATCCATGACAATTAGGCTGTATCCATGACAATTAGGCTGTATCCATGACAATTAGGCTGTATCCATGACAATTAGGCTGTATCCATGACAATTAGGCTGTATCCATGACAATTAGGCTGTATCTTCTCTTTCAACCTCCTGCATCGTCTGCAGTGAATCTTTTTTTGTACGTAAGAAATGCAATGTCAGAATCGCCCTCTGATCTCATTTTCCTGTCTTGTCCATAGACCTTGCCAAGCTACCCAGACTCCTTGCTCTGGTCAAAAGCTACATTCGTTTCTTCTCCACGATGAGTCTGGATCTGAGTACCTCCCCTGACAATTTCCAGAATGGAAATCCGTTCTCGACAATCTGATTGGTCGCAGAAACCAATGGGTTGGGCCAGAGCCAAAACACACGTGGGTAAAGCGACATTTGACAATTTGTCATTGGCTTTGATACTCTGATTGGTTAGAAATGATCCAATCGCTGATGACTTTTGTACGACACCCCTCATTTTTTTACATCACTACAAACGACTTCAATGATATCAGTCTCAGACTGAAGTCTGTAGCAATAAATTCAGTTTGAGTCGTCAGGCAAGCATAGACCAGCATGCACCTGTAGTCAAGGTGAGTCAGGAGTTGCCTCTAACTGCTGGTCCAGTGCCATCTTTTTTAATGATCTCCTATTGGTTAAGGTTAGGATTTGGGTAATCTGACCCCAGATCTGTGTTGCGGGCAACTTCTACATGACTCACTTTGAGGATATTTAAGGTGCAATGCACTGTAGTGACGGTGGACATTGAAATGGATTAGAAACTTAAATCTGCCCATCCATTGGCAGACATGAGCAGCAGGCCAATAGGAATGGAGGAAAGGAAACCTCGGAGTAGCATGAACAACCTAACTGGTTAAACCAGTGCAATACCCCTTCCATTGAGAAATCAATACGGCGGTCCGCACCAAGTCCCTTATACCTGTGCGTGTGTGGTAGTGTGTGCCGAGCTACACTGTATGCAGGTCAACTCTGAAATGATTGTTTGAAACATGAACATTTCTTACAGCGCAGGTCCGAAATGTATAACAATGTTTAACTATCTTTTTTTTTGTGTGTGTGTAAATAATGTGCAGTGTGAAAGCTAGAGAAGGAACACATTCTCTCTTCATTCTGAAAAGGAAAAGAAGAAAGAGAAAAAAAAACATGTTTGAGAAAAAAGTACTGTATGCTGATTGGTTCTGTTTTCGAGAGAAATAAATATAAACTTGGTCTCACTGTGGAAGAGATGGGACTCCCGGTGATGTGAAATATGTGCTTTTGGTCTTTACATTTTACTCCGATTTACTTGGATACATATGTGGTTTTCGATAAGAGTAACCTTAAAAAGAAGTTAAAGTTAATGGAAAAGGTAAATGATACACAAGGATTTTTTCATTGTGGATAAAACTTTAAAGAATAAAGACATTTGCGTATCTGTAATACAAACATGGCAGAGCTCAAAACAATAACAGCACGACTGTAATAATCAGCACCAACATGAACATAATTGATAGTCACACCACAAGAAACTAAATTAAACTATTTCATTTGTCATTTCATTTTACACAACTAAAAACCGGTATATAAAACAGTTATGATGTAGGAAAAAAATGGGACCAGTGTATTTCAAAGCCGTAATAGCTGTAGTGTAAATGATAAATTATAAACAGGGTAGTTTGGGTCCTGGATGCTGATTGGCTGAAACAGCATTCCAGCCGTGTGTATATCAGACAATATAACACGGCATTGACCTAAAAATATTTGTTACAGACAAAAATTGAACAGTAAACACGTTTTTTTTTTTTATAGCAATAAGGCACCTTGGGGGTTTGTGGTATATGGCCAATATCCAAGAACAGCCCTTAGCTGTGGTATATTGGCCATATATCACACCCCTGGCGCCTTGTCGCTTAATTCTAACTTTATGACATGGATATTGATACAACAATACTAGATTATTGGTTATTTTAACTACACATGTTAAGATTATTTCTGATTTTGGCCTGTAGTCTTTGTTGGAGTGAATAGCTGGTTTTCCAATGATGAGCGCTCTGAGTAATCCAGTGTGTTCACATGCCTTACTCCTTTCCCAGTGTCCACTGTCACTTCCTGATCTGGGAGGTGCTCAGTGCAGGTTGATCAGTGCTGAACCATTGTGCCAATAGATGGGTTAGTGGACAGAGTCACGAAAACAATGAGCAAGCTTTAAATGGGGCAGAACGCTGTGTGTCGTTCTGATTCTGGATGGCCAAATACTGTAGCTATAGCAACAATGACAAAAAGCAGCTATGTGGGGAATCCTAGGTGGCTCGTTTTTTATCTTGTTTTGAGGTGTTTTGACTGTCACGTCGATGCTAATATGGCTCAAATTCACTAGCTAACCAACAACTGTAACGTATTTGAGACAACAAGTGCCCATTAAGCACATTAATTTATGTTTTCAATAAACACTGGACATGAAATATAGTTGACATGTTGTCAACCATCTAAGCCAACCCCGTCTGTTTTTCCCCATAGTTGCACACGCGTCGGTTTTGTTGCTAAACAACCAACCCGTCTATGATCTGGCCAATGGCCTCCATTACGAAGTCAGTTAAAGGGATAGTTCAGCAAAATGACATCATCCTCCACACTTGATAGATGTTTCCTTCCCTTGAAAGTGGTCTATGGACTGCAATCCACACTATGGTTTCGTTAAACTAGCCACCATAGTCAAAAATGGTAAATAGTAATAGATGATGATTGTATGTATCCCTGACAAGTGGGACAGGGCGCTGATAGGGCTAGCATAGCACAGCATTGTGACAGTGATGTAGTGGGGTCGGGGTAGTTTGGTAATCATATTATGAGGCAACTTGACTTATGGATGAAATAGGAGGTGACGTGGCCTGGGGAGGTCTAGTGGTGTGGAGCACATGTACGATGTGCCGCTGCCAGCAAGGATGGAAATCTGTTCTACTGCCTTTTCAGAACACGCTCTTCTCTCTCAATCTAATAAACATACAAAATACCAACAAAACAAAACTAGAAATCGGAGGTGACATAAGGTGGTCAGCCCTTGGTACACACGTGGCAGCGGCTGGCCTGCTGGCGCTGTTGATCGGCAGCCTTCAACACGCTAGGGACGGGACCGGGGCCAAACTGCTCGTCCAGGGAAACATGGGTCAGCCAGAAGCTGTAGACATTGGCGAAGTAGTGGCATGTGCCCCGCGGGCCCTGGCACTCCACAAAGGGCTGGGCACGGAAGTCTCGCAGGCAGCTGCCGGATGAGGTCAGAGATTGGCCGCCACCCTCGTCGCCCGCTCCAGAGTGCTGGAGAGACGAGAGGATAGTGTGAGCGATATACAGTCACACACACACACACACACACACACACACACACACACACACACACACACACACACACACACACACACACACACACACACACACACACACACACACACACACACACACACACACACACACACACAGAGATCCCCCTACCACCATACACTCACCATGAGGAAGGAGTAGCCAGCCCACAGACTCCTCCACCCAGGGGGGCAGGTGGGGGCGATATAATCCTGGCTGTGCACTGCCACAGCGGGTGAGGGTGTCTCACACACGGCACAGCGGCTGATATGGGCGCGGATGTCGTGGCCCGACACGGGCATCATGGGCACGGCAGCGGTGGTGGAAAGCCAGTAGGATTTGTCGTTGCGGCTGGCGTAGTCACAGGTACCTGTGTTGCAGTAGGAGAAGGGCATGGTGCTGAAGATACGCAGACATGAGCCGGCCTGGCCTGGGGGAGGACAGAGAGAGAGAAGGGCAGGAGGGGGAGAGAGAGAGAGAGAGAGAGAGAGAGAGAGAGAGAGAGAGAGAGAGAGAGGGCAGGGGGAGAGAGAGAGAGGGGGGAGGGGAGGGGAGAGCAAGAGAGAAGGGCGGGGGGAGGAGAGAGAGAGTTGTGTACATGTGAATCATGGTTGCTGGTCAGTTCCTTTTTTAATTCAGCCAATTCAGGATGTAAACACACACACACACTACCTCTACCCACCCCTCCACACCCCTATACACCTCTCCACTCGGCCCACCCCTCCACACCCCTACATTCGGCCCACCCCTACACACCCTCAGCCCACCCTTCCACACCCATCTAGGGGTTCGTACGTACCCAGGTCCTGTGTGTGTGTCCTCTCCTGCCCCTCCAGGTAGAACAGGCTATAGCCGGTCCACAGGGGGCTGCTGCCCTCGGGACACACAGGGACCTCCACCGACTGGCTGTGGATCACCAGCAGGAAGCCTGAACTCACAGAGCCAGTGGAACCGGGGTAGCCACGGTCACCCTGAGAACCCGGAGGACCTGTGAGGAGGAAGAGTATATGTGTTTACACTAAAATACTATACACGTGTATACACGTCAGATGCAAGTATATTAGTATATTGCATTATGTTGAGGAGCATGGTGAAACGGCTTACTTCTGTTACTAATTGTTATATATTCTGTCTCTGTGTGCGTGTGTGTGTGTATATATATGTGTGTGTCTTTACCCTGATGTCCCACAAAACCTTGCTGTCCATGATCGCCTGGATCTCCTAAAGGTCCAGGTGGACCTGGAGGTCCATTTCTCCCTGGGGGCCCTCGTGACCCAGCTGGGCCCTTAGGACCTAGAGAAAATGACACACAAAACACCACCGTTGGTGTGAAAACAACACACACACACACATCATGTTTCTGTAGGTCACTTACCGTGAGGCCCAGGGTTCCCACTGGGCCCAGCCTTTCCCGGGGGACCATTTGGACCAGATGGACCTGAGGGGCCATGGATCCCACGATAGGGTTCCTGAGTGGTAACGACACCGTCTAAAACCTGACCGGGCAGGCCTTTGGGACCTGCAGGGGGATACAGAGGAACCTCATTGTCAAAAGAACAGGGCAGGCTAAACAGCTAGAATTGTCTCAGTTATCTCTATTGCTCTCAGCCCTCACCTGCATCTCCAGGTTTGCCTTTGTCACCTTTGGGCCCCAGGAGTCCGTAGGCGCCTGGACGACCTCTTGCTCCGTTGGGGCCCATGTGACCCACAGGGCCTCTGGCACCTATCAGAAAAGAACATTAGGCACCAAACAGAGAAAACAGACTGCATCAGGGACGGACTAACTCGACCTGCCCTCCCAAAATAAAACCACAACAATTTTGTTTTCCGATTTTAAATGTTTTACACAGTTTTCTGTTTCGGAGTTGTGTGTTATGTGGTTACCTTTGGGTCCTTGTGATCCTGAGTAGTCTGTTGGCCCCAGGGGTCCTGGGGGGCCTCTCTGTCCTTTATGGCCATTGGGCCCTGGTGGCCCTTGGGGGCCTGGGTCTCCTGGAAATGGCTCTGCAGTACCAGCAGGACCCGGTTCACCGGGTGGTCCTGAAAACACTCAAATACTGAGACAAGAAAAACACACAGAAACACCTGACACCTGGTACACAATGACAGACTGACTGACATCTGACACCTGGTACACACTGACATCTGACACCTGGTACACACTGACCGACATCTGACACCTGGTACACACTGACATCTGACACCTGGTACACACTGACCGACATCTGACACCTGGTACACACTGACCGACATCTGACACCTGGTACACACTGACCGACATCTGACACCTAGTACACACTGACATCTGACACCTAGTACACACTGACCGACATCTGACACCTGGTACACACTGACATCTGACACCATAAAATGTCATTTAAGCAAGTAAGTAAGGGAAGGCTGCAGTCTTCTCGGCTCTTAACCAACTTTGATATTTTGCATGTTTTTTCACGTTGTTCGTATCTTGTATTGTACATAATGTTGCTGCTACCGTTTCTTATGACAGAAAAGAGCTTCTGGACATCAGAACTGTGATTGTCCAATTTGAGGTGAGTTAAAGTTTTTCTTGAATGAGTCAGACGGGAGGGATATACTACAAACCAAATCAATTTGATTTACATAGCCCTTTATTTTTATAGCCCTTCTTACATCAGCTGATATATCAAAGTGCTGTACAGAAACCCAGCCTAAATCCCCAAACAGCAAGCAACACAGGTGCAAAAACACGAACTGAAAGCACGTACAGTTGAAGTCGGAAGTTTAGATACACCTTATCCAACTACATTTAAACTCAGTTTTTCCACAATTCCTGACATTTAATCCTAGTAAACATTCCCTGTCTTATGATCACCACTTTATTTTAAGAATGTGACATGTCAACACCTTCCCAGTGGGTGATATATTTACATACACTCAATTAGTATTTGGTAGCATTGTCTTTAAATTGTTTAACTTGGGTCAAACGTTTCGATTAGCCTTCCACAAGCTTCCCACAATAAGTTGGGTGAATTTTGGCCCATTCCTCCTGACAGAGCTGGTGTAACTGAGTCAAGTTTGTAGGCCTCCTTGCTCGCACACACTTTTTCCAGTTCTGACCACAAATGTTCTATAGGATTGAGGTCAGGGCTTTGTGATGGTCACTCAAATACCTTGACGTTGTTGTCCTTAAGCAATTTTGCCATAACTTTGGAAGTATGTTTGGGGTCATTGTCCATTTGGAAGACCAATTTGCGACCAAGCTTTAACTTACTGACTGTTGTCTTGAGATGTTGCTTCAATATATCCACATAATTTTCCTCCTCATGATGCAACCTATTTAGTGAAGCGCACCAGTCCCTCCTGCAGCAAAGCACCCCCACAAACATGATGCTGCCACCCCCGTGCTTCACGGTTGGGATGGTGTTCTTCGGCTTGCAAGCCTTCCTCTTTTTCCTCCAAACAAAACGATGGTCATTTTGGCCAAACAGTTCTATTTTCTTTCATCAGAACAGAGGACAGGACAATCTTTGGACAATCAAAAGTACGATCTTTGTCCCCAAATTCAGTTGCAAACCGTAGTGTGGCTTTTTTTATGGCGGTTTTGAAGCAGTGGCTTCTTCCTTGCTTAACGGCCTTTCAGGTTATGTCGATATAGGACTCGTTTAACTATGAATATATATTAACTGAGTTTGAAGGTAGGCCTTGAAATACATACACAGGTACACCTCCAATTAACTCAAATGATGTCAATTAGCCTATCAGAAGCTTCTAAAGCCATGACATCATTTAAGCGGTTTAGAGGCACAGTCAACTTGGTGTATGTAAACGTCTGACCCACTGGAATTGTGATACAGTGAATTATGATAATCTGTCTGTAAACTATTTTTGTTGGAAAAATTACTTGTGTGACGCACAAAGTAGATGTCCTAACCGACTTGCCAAAACTATAGTTTGTTAACAAGAAATTTGTGGAGTGGTTGAAAAATGAGTTTTAATGACTCAACCTAAGTGTATGTAGACTTCCGACTTCAACTTTATATCCTACCAACAGGACATTAAAAACTGTAATAGCTTATGCTTCACTGAGTCGTGGCTGAACGATGACATTAAGAACATACAGCTGGCGGGTCATACAGTCCATCGGCAGGATGGAACAGCAGCCACTGGTAAGACACAGGGTGGGGGCATATGCATATATGTAAACAACAGCTGGTGCATGATATCTAAGGAAGTCTCAAGGTTTTGCTCACCTGAGGTAGAGTATCTCATGATAAGCTTTAGACCACACTATCTACCTAGAGAGTTTATCTGTATTTTTTGTAGCTGTCTATATACCACCACAGACCGATGCTGGCACTAAAACCACACTCAATGAGCTGTATACCACCATAAGCAAACAGGATATAGCTGATCCAGAGGAGGCAATCCTAGTGGCCGGGGACTATAATGCAGGGAAATCAGTTCTAGACCACCTTTACTCCATACACAGAGACGTGTACAAAGCTCTCTCTCGCCCCCCATTTGGCAAACCTGACCATAATTCTATCCTCCTAATTCCATTTTACAAGCAAAAATTAAAGCAGGAAGCACCTCGGTCTATAAAAAAGTGGTCAGATGAATCAGATGCTAAACTACAGGACTGTTTTGCTAGCACAGACTGGAACATGTTCCAGGATTCTGATGGCATTGAGGAGTACACCACATCAGTCACTGGCTTTATCAATAAGTGTATCGAGGATGTCGTCCCCACAGTAACTGTACGTACATACCACAACCAGAAGCCATGGATCACAGGCAACTTTTTCACTGAGCTAAGGGTAGAGCTGCCGCTTTCAAGGAGCTAGACTCTAACCCGGAAGCTTATAAAAAGTCCTGCTATGTCCTCCGACGGACCATCAAACAGGCAAAGCGTCAATACTGGACTAAGATCGAATCATACGACGCTTGTCAGATGTGGCAGGGATTGCAAACTATTACAGACTACAAAGGGACGCACAGCCAAGAGCTGCCCAGTGATACGAGCCTTCCTGACAAGCTAAGTAACTTCTATGCTCCCTTCAAGGCAAATAACACTGAAACATGTATGAGAGCATCAGCTGTTCTGGACGACTGTGTGATCACACTCTCCACAGCCGATGTGAGTAAGACCTTTAAACAGGTCAACATTCATATGGCCGCAGGGCCAGACGGATTACCAGGATGTGTACTCTGGGCATGCGCTGACCAACTGGCAACTGTTTTCACTGACATGTACAACCTCTCCCTGACCGATTCTGTAAAACCAACATGTTTTAAGCAGACCACCATAGTTCCTGTGCCCAAGATCACTAAGGTAACCTGCCTAAATGACTACCGACCCATAGCACTCACGCGTGTAGCCATGAAATGCTTTGAAAGGCTGGTCATAGTTCACATCAACACCATTATCCCAGAAATCCTAGACCCACTCCAATTTGAGTACCACACCAACAGAGCCACAGATGATGCAATCTCTATTGCATTTCACACCGGTTACACAAGGACAACAACCTCTCCCTCAACATGATCAAGACAAAGGAGATTATTGTGGACTACAGGAAAAGGAGGACCGAGCATGCCCCAATTCTCATCGTTGGGGCTGCAGTGGAGCAGGTTGAGCGATTCAAGTTCCTTGGTGTCCACATCACCAACATGGTCCAAGTACACCAAGACAGTTGTGAAGAGGGCACAACAAAACCTATTCCACCTCAAGAGACTGACAAGATTTGGCATGGGTCCCCAGATCCTCAAAGGTTTGACAGCTGCACCATCGAGAGCATCCTGACTGGTTTCATCACTGCGTAGTATGGCAACTTCTCGGCCTCCGACTGCGAGGCACTACAGAGGGTAGTCGTAGCCCAGTACATCACCAAGCTTCCTGCCATCCATCTTTTCTCTTAAAACTACTTTGTTGGTTAAGGGCTTGTAAGTAAGCCTTTCATTATTTGCCTGTAGCACACTGACAGACAGTTTGACATTTGTCACCTGGTACAGACAGACAGTTTGACATTTGTCACCTGGTACAGACAGACAGTTTGACATTTGTCACCTGGTACAGACAGACAGTTTCACATTTGTCACCTGGTACAGACAGACAGACAGACAGACAGACAGACAGACAGACAGACAGACAGACAGACAGACAGACAGACAGACAGACAGACAGACAGACAGACAGACAGACAGACAGACAGACAGACCTGGAGGTCCATGAATGCCTTCGTATCCTGGCTCTCCGTTGGGTCCTCTGTGACATTCTGAGCACTCTCCACCTGAACCACCGGGCTCACCAGTGACTCCTTTTGGTCCTGGGTGACATTACACATTCAATCAACCATACAGGAGTCATACAGTGGCTAACATCATGTCAACAACCCAACACTCACATGTACCCTACTCCACCGGGGAACCTGACTGGTAATGACACACAATGTACTGTATATACTATATTAGAAACTTAAAGAAAATCACAGTGTTAAAATGTTTTTGTTTTTAATACATTTCAAAAATGTCTTTAAACCTGTTTTTGCTTTGTCATTATGGGGTATTGTGTGTAGATTCATACATTTTTTTAATAAATCTGTAATGTAACAATATGTTGTTATGGTCTAATGGTCTAATGTTGTTATGGTCTAATGGTCTAATGGTGTTATGGTCTAATGGTCTAATGTTGTTATGGTCTAATGTTGTTATGGTCTAATGTTGTTATGATCTAATTTGTTACCTGGTTATGCTAATGGTCTAATGTTGTTATGATCTAATGTTGTTATGGTCTAATGTTGTTATGGTCTAATGGTCTAATGTTGTTATGGTCTAATGTTGTTATGGTCTAATGTTGTTATGGTCTAATGTTGTTATGGTCTAATGGTCTAATGCTGTTATGATCTAATGGTCTAATGTTGTTAGATCTAATGTTGTTATGATCTAATTGTCTAATGTTGTTATGGTCTAATGGTCTAATGTTGTTATGGTCTAATGGTCTAATGTTGTTATGATCTAATGGTCTAATGTTGTTATGGTCTAATGTTGTTATGGTCTAATGTTGTTATGGTCTAATGGTCTAATGTTGTTATGGTCTAATGGTCTAATGTTGTTATGATCTAATGTTGTTATGATCTAATGTTGTTATGATCTAATGGTCTAATGCTGTTAT
Source organism: Oncorhynchus gorbuscha (assembly GCF_021184085.1). Lineage (NCBI taxonomy): Eukaryota > Metazoa > Chordata > Actinopteri > Salmoniformes > Salmonidae > Oncorhynchus > Oncorhynchus gorbuscha. The sequence goes on along the minus strand of NC_060180.1, from coordinate 69,938,693 downwards.
GGTCTAATGGTCTAATGTTGTTATGGTCTAATGTTGTTATGGTCTAATGGTCTAATGTTGTTATCGTAGAATGTATGCACACATGACTGTAAGTCGCTTTGGATAAAAGCGTCTGCTAAATGGCATATATTATTATTATTATATTAAAGAAAGTCCAGGGGTCTGAATACTTTCCGAATGCACTGTCTATAAACTAAAAATAAAATCACACGCCAACCTTTGGCTACATTCTAACGTATGATGATCTCTTACATGGCATATCAATCATGTCATTACTATCTTGAAAAGCACATTTTTCACTCATGACTGACACAAACAGTACCTTGGTAGCCTGGAGGGCCCCTTAGGCCTTTAGATCCGGGGTAAGAAGTTCCCGGGGGTCCCTGGGAGCCTGTGTGGCCTTTGACTCCGGGGTACCCAGATGGCCCTCGTGGGCCCAACACATCTGGTCCTGAGAGAGTGAGATGTGACACATAAGGACTACTAGTACCTGTTTCTATTAGTAACATACTTTACCTGGATTTAGATACTGTATCTATTCAGAGACAGTTAATTATTGATAAGTGTTTGTAACCTCACCTCTGGCTCCTTTCTCTCCTTTTTGGCCTTGGAGCCCGTTCAGACCATGCAGCCCTGAGGGTCCCGGGAGACCTGTGGAGAAATTCACATCAAGTCAATCCCATATACATCCAAATCATTCCCGGGTCAACTGCACACAGGTACAGTATACATGTATACCATGTCAGCTAAATGTTTGGGATTGCGAGGCAAATGAGTCCAGCCAGCAATCTAAACCTTGTAGTAATCATGACCGAATTACCAACCCGGGTATGCAGGGCACGGGGCCCTGACCTCCAGGGGGTCCCAGTGTAAGTTACTCTCACTCAGATATTGTATGAACATGGCATTAAGTCATGGCAACATGTAGAATTTCAGGAAATTATCTTTGAAAACTACAAAAATGTTTTCTCCACCCAATGTCAAGATGTTTTGCAGGATATTAGCTTTAAAACTGCAATATTTTCTCTTACAACCCATGGCAGAATTAGGAGCATTGCATGAAATTAGTTTTCAAACTACAAGATTTATTCCCCCCCCATGGTAAAATAGGTGTAGAATTGCAGAATATGTGTATTTAAAAACAGCAACATGTTCTCTATGCATGGCAAAATGTGTAGAATTGCAGGAAATTAACTTTGAAATAGCATTTTTTTTCATCGCCAAACTACATTGTTTATTGTTTATTTCTCATTTGTTTATTATCTACTTCACTTGCTTTGGCAATGTTAACATATGTTTCACATGCAAATAAAATGTTTTGCCTGAGGTGAGGGGGGCCCCCCAAACAAATCTAAATGGCTAGGGCCTGTTACTAGGTGGTAAGTATAGTTGAAGTCGGAAGTTTACATACACTTAGGCTGGAGTCATTAAAACTCGTTTTTCAACGACTCCACAAAATTCTTGTTAACAAACAATTGTTTTGGCAAGTCAGTTAGGACATCTACTTTGTGCATTTGAGTCAATTGGAGGTGTACCTGTGGATGTACGCTGCTCAAAAAAATAAAGGGAACACTTAAACACAATGTAACTCCAAGTCAATCACACTTCTGTGAAATCAAACTGTCCACTTATGAGCAACAATTATTGACAATAAATTTCACATGCTGTTGTGCAAATGGAATAGACAACAGGTGGAAATTATAGGCAATTAGCAAGACACCCCCAATAAAGGAGTGGTTCTGCAGGTGGTGACCACAGACCACTTCTCAGTTCCTATGCTTCCTGGCTGATGTTATGGTTACTTTTGCATGCTGGCGGTGCTTTCACTCTAGTGGTAGCATGAGACAGAGTCTACAACCCACACAAGTGGCTCAGGTAGTGCAGCTCATCCTGGATGGTACATCAATGCGAGCTGTGGCAATAAGGTTTGCTGTGTCTGTCAGCGTAGTGTCCAGAGCATGGAGGTGCTACCAGGAGACAGGCCAGTACATCAGGAGACGTGGAGGAGGCTGAAGGAGGGCAACAAACCAGCAGCAGGACCGCTACCTCCGCATTTGTGCAAGGAGGAGCAGGAGGAACACTGCCTGAGCCCTGCAAAATGACCTCCAGCAAGCCACAAATGTGCATGTGTCTGCTCAAACAGTCAGAAACAGACTACATGAGGGTGGTATGAGGGCCCGATGCCCACAGGTGGGGGTGGTGCTTACAGCCCAACACCATGCAGGACGTTTGGCATTTGCCAGAGAACACCAAGATGGGCAAATTCGCCACTGGCGCCCTGTACTCTTCACAGATGAAAGCAGGTTCACACTGAGCACGTGACAGACGTGACAGAGTCTGGAGACGACGTGGAGAAAGTTCTGCTGCCTGCAACATCCTCCAGCATGACCAGTTTGGCGGAGGGTCAGTCATGGTGTAATTTCTTTGGGGGGCCGCACAGCCCTCCATGTGCTCGCCAGAGGTAGCCTGACTGCCATTAGGTACCGAGATGAGATCCTCAGACCCCTTGTGAGACCATATGCTGGTGCGGTTGGCCCTGGGTACCTCCTAATGCAAGACAATGCTAGACCTCATGTTGCTGGAGTGTGTCAGCAGTTCCTGCAAGAGGAAGGCATTGATGCTATGGACTGGCCCGCCCGTTCCCCAGACCTGAATCCAATCTGAATCCAACATCTGGTACATCATGTCTCGCTCCATCCACCAACGCCACGTTGCACCACAGACTGTCCAGGAGTTGGCGGATGCTTCAGTCCAGGTCTGGGAGGAGATCCCCCAGGAGACCATCCGCCACCTCATCAGGAGCATGCCCAGGCGTTGTAGGCAGGTCATACAGGCACGTGGATGCCACACACACTACTGAGCCTCATTTTGACTTGTTTTAAGGACATTACATCAAAGTTGGATCAGCCTGTAGTGTGGTTATCCACATTAATTTTGAGTGTGACTCCAAATCCAGACCTCCATGGGTTGATAAATTTGATTTCCATTGATAATTTTTGTGTGGTTTTGTTGTCAGCACAATCAACTATGTAAAGAAAAAAGTATTTAATAAGAATATTTCATTCATTCAGATCTAGGATGTGTTATTTTAGTGTTCCCTTTATTTTTTTGAGCAGTGTATTTCAAGGTCTACCTTCAAACTTAGTGCCTCTTTGTTTGACATGATGGGATAATCAAAAGAAATCAGCCAAGACCTCAGAAAAAAATTGTAGACCTCCACAAGTCTGGATCATCATTGGGAGCAATTTCCAAATGCCTGAAGGTACCACGTTCATCTGTACAAACAATAGTACACAAGTATAAACACCACGGGACCACGCAGCCGTCATACTGCTCAGGAAGGAGACGCGTTCTTTTTCCTAGAGATGAACGTACTTTGGTGCCAAAAGGAAACAGGTACAAAAGTATCTATATCCACAGTAAAATGATTCCAATATCGACATAACCCGAAAGTCCGCTCAACAAGGAAGAAGCCACTGCTCCAAAACCGCCATAAAAAAGCCACACTATGGTTTGCAACTGCACATGGGGACAAAGATGGTATTTTTTGGAGAAATGTCCTCTGGTCTGATAAAACAAAAATATAACTGCTTGGCCATAATAACCATTGTTATGTTTGGAGGAAAAAGGGGGAGGCTTGCAAGCCGAAGAACACCATCCCAACCGTGAAGCACTGGGGTGGCAGCATCATGTTGTGGGGGTGCTTTGATGCAGGAGGGACTTGTGCACTTCACAAAATAGAAAACATCATGAGGAGGACAGTTATGTGGATATATTGAAGCAACATCTCAAGACATCAGTCAGTAAGTTAAAGCTTGGTCACAAATTGGTCTTCTAAATGGACAATGACCCCAAGCATACTTCCAAAGTTGTGGAAAATGGCTAAAGGACAACAAAGTCAAGGTATTGGAGTGGCCATCACAAAGCCCTGACCTCAATCCCATAGAACATTTGTGGGCAGAACTGACAAAGCGTGTGTGAGCAAGGAGGCCTACAAACCTGACTCAGTTACACCAGCTCTGTCAGGAGGAATGGGACAAAATTCACCCAACTTATTGTGGGAAGCTTGTGGAAGGCTACCCAAAACGTTTGCCCCAAGTTGAACAATTTAAAGGCAATGCTACCAAATACTAATTGAGTGCATTTACACTTCTGACCCACTGGGAATGTGATGAAAGAAATAAAAGCTCAAATAAATAATTCTCTATTCTATTATTCAGACATTTTACATTCTTAAAATAAAGTGGTGATCCTAACTGACCTAAAACAGGGTATTTTTTTTACTGGGATTAAATGTCAGGAATTGTGAAAAACTGAGTTTAAATGTATTTGGCTAAGGTGAATGGAAACCTCCGACTTCAACTATAGATTGTGTCTTAGTACCTGGAGGACCGGGCAGTCCAGGATTGCCATTGGGGCCTTGACCTCCGAGAATTCCTCCGGGAGGCCCTGGGGAGCCTGGACGACCTGGCGGACCTGAGGGACCAGGGAAACCTGCACACACACACAAACTTTAGAATCTAAAATGCTTACATATGTAGACACTAAACAAACACATAGACATAAATGAAATGTCCTGTACCCTGTCCTAAGGAGAAAATATGAAATGAGTGACACACAGAAGGGGACTCTAGGGATCCATTACCTGGGCTACCCAGTGGTCCTCGGGCTCCGTGGACACCAGGCTGTCCTGGTGATCCTCTGGGTCCTGGGCTCCCTGGATCTCCTGGGTCTCCCTTTGCATCTATAGAATGTGAAAAAGATCAATTAGGGTTGCACATTTCTAGTCACTTTCCCAGAAATTCCGGTTGGGAGGTTCCCAGAATCAGGAGGAAATAAGGACATCTGTAATCCTCCAACAAGGATTTCTGGAAAGGTTTTATTGCAACCCTAGTACAAATCACACCTGCACATACCTTCTAGGAGTGTGAATCACTGCCCCAACACGAACTTCACATTTGGAAGTGAACACAAATACAGAAAACAACAGCAGCAGCCTGATTGACTGACTGGCTGGGAACAACAGCAGCAGCAGCCTGATTGACTGACTGGCTGGGAACAACAGCAGCAGTAGACTGACTGACTGACTGGCTGGGAACAACAGCAGCAGTAGACTGACTGACTGACTGACTGACTGACTGACTGACTGACTGACTGACTGACTGACTGACTGAGAACAGCAGCAGCAGCCTGACTGACCGACTGACTGAGAACAACAGCAGCAGCCTGACTGACTGACTGAGAACAGCAGCAGCAGCCTGACTGACTGACTTAGAACAGCAGCCTGACTGACTGACTGAGAACAGCAGCCTGACTGACTGACATGGAATTACAGCAGCAGCAGCCTGACTGACTGACTGAGAACAGCAGCCTGACTAATTGACTGAGAACAACAGCAGCATTCTGGCTGACTGACTGACTGACTGAGAACAGCAGCCTGACTGACTGACATGGAATTACAGCAGCAGCAGCCTGACTGACTGACCGACTGACTGAGAACAACAGCAGCAGCCTGACTGACTGACCGACTGACTGAGAACAACAGCAGCAGCCTGACTGACTGACCGACTGACTGAGAACAACAGCAGCAGCCTGACTGACCGACTGACTGGGAACAACAGCAGCAGCCTGACTGACTGACCGACTGACTGAGAACAACAGCAGCATTCTGGCTGACTGACTGACTGAGAACAGCAGCCTGACTGACTGACTGACTGGGAACAGCAGCAGCAGCCTGACTGACTGACTGAGAACAGCAGCAGCAGCCTGACCGACTGACTGAGAACAGCAGCAGCAGCCTGACTGACTGACTGACTGACTGGGAACAGCAGCAGCAGCCTGACTGACCGACCGACTGACTGAGAACAGCAGCAGCAGCCTGACTGACTGACCGACTGACTGAGAACAGCAGCAGCAGCCTGACTGACTGACCGACTGACTGAGAACAGCAGCAGCAGCCTGACTGACTGACCGACTGACTGAGAACAGCAGCAGCAGCCTGACTGACTGACCGACTGACTGACTGGGAACAACAGCAGCGGATTGGAAAGAGTTAAGAGCTGACCTGGGAAGGCACCTCATCTTCCCCCAGGAAGGACATTGTCAGCACAACACTCAGACCAGAACGGCCAGTCTGGTCAAGGAGCACCAACATCTAAATGGCCATGCTAATGACTCCACGGGAGGAGAGCATTAAGGAAGCCTATGAAAGGAAGCTGTTGACGTGCCAGACACTTGTGGATGAATGCACTGACAAGGGATGGAAGGCCAAATGTCTACCAGTAGAAGGACACTAGGGATTCTATGAGTAAAGGGAGCACAGAAGATCTGTTGCATAGCTAGGCAGGAGGCAGAGAGGGCATGGTAATGGCTGGAGGAGCAGTTGGTAAGCCACCTGGCTCAGATGGGGCCTGATCGACCCGATCGGTGCACCCTTCAGAAGGTGTAGTGAGCAGCGCCAAAACACCTAATGCATTGGGGACCTCACCTGAGCATAAGCTATTTTGCAGCTTTCCTCTGTGTGCAGGTAAAGTACGGCAAGCTAGCCATAGCATATTCAGTTAATATCATATGTGACCTGAAGTTACTCCTATTCTAATGACTCAGCATCACACTCTGGACAAGAGCAGTACCAGGATCATGGGGAGAACATAAACACAAATGAATAAACAGGAGAGATATGGTCATGATACATACATAGCACACAGTTCTGTCATGCTGCCCTCTTAGGAAAAAAGGGTTCCAAAAGGGTTCTTCGGCTGTCCCCATAGGAGAACCCTTTGGAGAACCCTTTTTTGGTTCCAGGGAGAACCCTTTTTTGGTTCCGGGGAGAACACTTTTTTGGTCCTACATGGAAAGGGTTCTACATAGAACCAAAAAAGGGTTCTTCAAAGGGTTGTCCTATGGGGACAGTCGAATAACCCTTTTAGGTTCTAGATAGCATAGGTTTTCTACGAGTGTACGTGTGCACTGATGTGACTTCTAAACTGTACGGGCCAGAATCCCCATTGGAAGTGAGTATTTATGAAGTAACGTTTTTATCTGGTAGGTCCGGGAGTCCTAAACATCCTGTATCCTGTTGTCATCATCTCAAAACTGCAATAGTGTTGTTTGTGATTGTTCACTCAGTTGGAAATGTGTCCAAATGTAGCGCCCCAGATACTCTGGCTCTAGCCAAGCGGAGTGTAGAGCTCTGTATGGGGAATAAGGCGCCATGCTGTAAGCAGACGTTGTATTGTGATCACCTAAGGTTCCGCATTCTCCTGGAGGACCCGGTGGTCCAGGAAGCCCTGGTTGTCCTATAGAGTCTCCTGGGTCACCTGCAGAATAGGGTCAGGGTTTGAGTGTCAGGATACAGATAAGATATTAGTCGTAATTACAGCACTTTCAATCCTCTCTTCCTGTCCCTTTATGACCTTCCCTTCCTCTCTTCCTGTCCCTTTATGACCTCCCCTTCCTCTCTTCCTGTCCCTTTATGACCTCCCCTTCCTCTCTTCCTGTCCCTTTATGACCTCCCCTAGCTCTCTTCCTGTTCCTTTATGACCTCCCCTAGCTCTCTTCCTGTCCCTTTATGACCTCCCCTCCCTAGCTCTCTTCCTGTTCCTTTATGACCTCCCCTAGCTCTCTTCCTGTCCCTTTATGACTCTCTCCCCTCCTTCCTGTCCCTTTATGACCTCCCCTTCCTCTCTTCCTGTCCCTTTATGACCTCCCCTTCCTCTCTTCCTGTCCCTTTATGACCTCCCCTAGCCTCTCTTCCTGTCCCTTTATGACCTCCCCTAGCTCTCTTCCTGTTCCTTTATGACCTCCCCTAGCTCTCTTCCTGTCCCTTTCCTCTCTTCCTGTCCCTTTATGACCTCCCCTAGCTCTCTTCCTGTCCCTTTATGACCTCTCCCTAGCTCTCTTCCTGTCCCTTTATGACCTCCCCTAGCCTCTCTTCCTGTCCCTTTATGACCTCCCTCTCCCTGTCCCTTTATGACTCCCTTCCCTGTCCCTTTATGACCTCCCCTTCCTCTCTCTTCCTGTCCCTTTATGACCTCCCCTAGCTCTCTTCCTGTCCCTTTATGACCTCCCCTTCCTCTCTTCCTGTCCCTTTATGACCTCCCCTAGCTCTCTTCCTGTCCCTTTATGACCTCCCCTAACTCTCTTCCTGTCCCTTTATGATCTCCCTGTCCCTTCTCCCCTGTCCCTGTCCCTTTATGACCTCCCCTTCCTCTCTTCCTGTCCCTTTATGACCTCCCCTTCCTCTCCCTTTATGACTTCCCTTCCTCTCTTCCTGTCCCTTTATGACCTCCCCTTCCTCTCTTCCTGTCCCTTTATGACCTCCCCTAGCTCTCTTCCTGTCCCTTTATGACCTCCCCTTCATCTCCCCTTCCTGTCCCTTTATGACCTCCCCTTCCTCTCCCTTTTTATGACCTCCCCTTCCTCTCCCTTTATGACCTCCCCTTCCTCTCTTCCTGTCCCTTTATGACCTCCCCTTCCTCTCTTCCTGTCCCTTTATGACCTCCCCTTCCTCTCCTCCCTGTCCCTTTATGACCTCCCCTTCCTCTCTCCCTGTCCCTTTATGACCTCCCCTTCCTCTCTCCCTGTCCCTTTATGACCTCCCCTTCCTCTCTCCCTGTCCTCTTATTGACCTCCCCTTCCTCTCTTCCTGTCCCTTTATGACCTCCCCTTCCTCTCTCCCTGTCCCTTTATGACCTCCCCTTCCTCTCCCTTTATGACCTCCCCTTCCTCTCTTCCTGTCCTCTTATTGACCTCCCCTTCCACTCTTCCTGTCCCTTTATGACCTCCCCTTCCTCTCTCCCTGTCCCTTTATGACCTCCCCTTCCTCTCTTCCTGTCCTCTTATGACCTCCCCTTCCTCTCTCCCTGTCCCTTTATGACCTCCCCCTTCCTCTCTCCCTGTCCCTTTATGATCTCCCCTTCCTCTCTCCCTGTCCCTTTATGACCTCCCCTTCCTCTCTCCCCTCCTGTCCCTTTATGACCTCCCCTTCCTCTCTCCCTGTCCCTTTATGACCTCCCTTCCTCTCTTCCTGTCCCTTTATGACCTCCCCTTCCTCTCTTCCTGTCCCTTTATGACCTCCCCTTCCTCTCTTCCTGTCCCTTTATGACCTCCCCCTAGCTCTCTTCCTGTTCCTTTATGACCTCCCCTAGCTCTCTTCCTGTTCCTTTATGACCTCTCCCCTAGCTCTCTTCCTGTCCCTTTATGGCCTCCCCTAGCTCTCTTCCTGTTCCTTTATGATCTCCCCCCTTTAGCTCTCTTCCTGTCCCTTTATGACCTCCCCTCTCTCCCTGTCCCTTTATGCTCCCCCTTCCTCTCCTGTCCCTGTTATGACCTCCCCTTCTTCCTGTCCCTTTATGACCTCCCCTTCCTCTCTTCCTGTCCCTTTATGACCTCCCTTAGCTCTCTTCCTGTTCCTTTATGATCTCCCCCCTTCCTCTCTTCCTGCTCTCTTCCTGTCCCTTTATGACCTCCCCTTCATCTCCCCCTGTCCCTTTATGACCTCCCCTTCCTCTCCCTTTATGACCTCCCCTTCCTCTCTTCCTGTCCCTTTATGACCTCCCCCTGTCCCTTCCTTCCGCTCTTCCTCTCCCTTTATGACCTCCCCTTCCTCTCTTCCTGTCCCTTTATGACCTCCCCTTCCTCTCTTCCTGTCCCTTAATGACCTCCCCTTCCTCTCTTCCTGTCCCTTTATGACATCCCCTTCCTCTCTTCCTGTCCCTTAATGACCTCCCCTTCCTCTCCCTTTTATGACCTCTCTCCTTCCTCTCTTCCTGTCCCTTTATGACCTCCCCTTCCTCTCTTCCTGTCCCTTTATGACCTCCCTAGCCTCTCTTCCTGTCCCTTTATGACCTCCCCTTCATCTCCCCCCTGTCCCTTTATGACCTCCCCTTCCTCTCTCCCTTCCCTTTATGACCTCCCCTTCCTCTCCCTTTATGACCTCCCCTTCCTCTCTTCCTGTCCCTTTATGACCTCCCCCTTCCTCTCTTCCTGTCCCTTTATGACCTCCCCTTCCTCTCTCCCTGTCCCTTTATGACCTCCCCTTCCTCTCTCCCTGTCCCTTTATGACCTCCCCTTCCTCTCTCCCTGTCCCTTTATGACCTCCCCTTCCTCTCTCCCTGTCCTCTTATTGACCTCCCCTTCCTCTCTTCCTGTCCCTTTATGACCTCCCCTTCCTCTCTCCCTGTCCCTTTATGATCCTCCCCTTCCTCTCCCTTCCCTTTATGACCTCCCCTTCCTCTCTTCCTGTCCTCTTATTGACCTCCCCTTCCACTCTTCCTGTCCCTTTTGACCTCCCCTTCCTCTCTCCCTGTCCCTTTATGACCTCCCCTTCCTCTCTTCCTGTCCTCTTATTGACCTCCCCTTCCTCTCTCCCTGTCCCTTTATGACCTCCCCTTCCTCCCTGTCCCTTTATGACCTCCCTGTCCCTTCCCTGTTCCTTATGACCTCCCCTTCCTCTCTTCCTGTCCCTTATGACCTCCCCTTCCTCTCCCTTCCTCCCCTTCCTCTCTTCCTGTCCCTGTCCCTTTATGACCTCCCCTTCCTCTCTTCCCCTTTATGACCTCCCCTTCCTCCTCCCTGTCCCCCTATGACCTCCCCTTCCTCTCTCCTGTCCCTTTATGACCTCCCCTTCCTCTCTTCCTGTCCCTTTATGACCTCCCCTTCCTCTCTTCCTGTCCCTTTATGACCTCCCCTTCCTCTCTTCCTGTCCCTTTATGACCTCCCCTAGCTCTCTTCCTGTCCCTTTATGACCTCCCCTAGCTCTCTTCCTGTCCCTTTATCCCCTTCCTCTCTTCTCCCTTTATGACTGTCCCTTTATGACCTCCCCTAGCTCTCTTCCTGTCCCTTTATGACCTCCCCTAGCTCTCTGTCCCTTTATGACCTCCCCTTCCTCTCCCCTTCCCTTCCTCTCTTCCTGTCCCTTTATGACCTCCCCCTTCCTCTTCCTCTTCCTGTCCCTTTATGACCTCCCCTTCCTCTCTCCCTGTCCCTTTATGACCTCCCCTAGCTCTCTTCCCTGTCCCTTTATGACCTCCCTTAGACTCTCTTCCTGTTCCTTTATGACCTCCCTTCCTCTCTTCCTGTCCCTTTATGACCTCCCTTCATCTCCCCCTGTCCCTTTATGACCTCCCCTTCCTCTCTTCCTTTATGACATCCCCTTCCTCTCCCTTTATGACCTCCCCTTCCTCTCTTCCTGTCCCTTTATGACCTCCCCTTCCTCTCTTCCTGTCCCTTTATGACCTCCCCTTCCTCTCTTCCCTCTGTCCCTTTATGACCTCCCCTTCCTCTCTTCCTGTCCCTTTATGACCTCCCCTTCCTCTCCCTTCCTGTCCCTTTATGACCTCCCCTTCCTCTCTCCTGTCCCTTAATGACCTCCCCTTCCTTCCTCTCCCTGTCCCTTTATGACTTCTCCTTCCTCTCTTCCTGTCCCTTTATGACCTCCCCTTCCTCTCTTCCTGTCCCTTTATGACCTCCCCTAGACTCTCTTCCTGTCCCTTTATGACCTCCCCTTCATCTCCCCCTGTCCCTTTATGACCTCCCCTTCCTCTCCCTTTATGACCTCCCCCTTCCTCTCCCTTTATTTATGACCTCCCCTTCCTCTCTTCCTGTCCCTTTATGACCTCCCCTTCCTCTCCTCCCTGTCCCTTTATGACCTCCCCTTCCTCTCTCCCTGTCCCTTTATGACCTCCCCTTCCTCTCTTCCTGTCCCTTTATGACCTCCCCTTCCTCTCTCCCTGTCCCTTTATGACCTCCCCTTCCTCTCTCCCTGTCCCTCTTATGACCTCCCCCTTCCTCTCTTCCCCTGTCCTCTTTTGACCTGACCTCCCCCTTTATGACCTCCCCTTCCTCTCTCCTGTCCCTTTATGACCTCCCCTTCTCTTCCTGTCCCTTTATGACCTCCCCTTCCTCTCCCTTTATGACCTCCCTTCCTCTCTTCCTGTCCTCTTATTGACCTCCCTTCCACTCTTCCTGTCCCTTTTGACCTCCCCTTCCTCTCTTCCCTGTCCCTTTATGACCTCCCCTTCCTCTCTTCCTGTCCTCTTATTGACCTCCCCTTCCTCTCTTCCTGTCCCTTTATGACCTCCCCTTCCTCTCTCCCTGTCCCTTTATGACCTCCCCTTCCTCTCTTCCTGTTCCCTTTATGACCTCCCCTTCCTCTCTTCCTGTCCCTTATGACCTCCCCTTCCTCTCTTCCTGTCCCCTTATGACCTCCCCCTTTATGACCTTCCTCTCTCCCCTGTCCCCTTTATGATCTCCCTTCTTCCTCTCTCCCTGTCCCCTTATGACCTCCCTTCCTCTCTTCCTGTCCCTTTATGACCTCCCCTTCCTCTCTTCCTGTCCCTTTATGACCTCCCCTTCCTCTCTTCCTGTTCCTTTATGACCTCCCCTTCCTCTCTCCCTGTCCCTTTATGATCTCCCCTTCCTCTCTCCCTGTCCCTTTATGACCTCCCCTTCCTTCCTCTCTCCCTGTCCCTTTATCCCTTCCTCTCTCCCCTGTCCCTTTATGACCTCCCCCTTCCTCTCTTCCCTGTCCCTTTATGACCTCCCCTTCCTCTCTTCCTGTCCCTTTATGACCTCCCCCTTCTTCTCTCTCTGTCCCTTTATGACCTCCCTCTTCCTCTCTCCCTGTCCCTTTATGACCTCCCCTTCCTCTCTTCCTGTCCCTTTATGACCTCCCCTTCCTCTTCTCCCTGTCCTCTTTATTGACCTCCCCTTCCTCTCTTCCTGTCCCTTTATGACCTCCCCTTCCTCTCTCCCTGTCCCTTTATGACCTCCCCTTCCTCTCCCTTCCCTTTATGACCTCCCCTTCCTCTCTTCCTGTCCCTTTATGATCTCCCCTTCCTCTCTCCCTGTCCCTTTATGACCTCCCCTTCCTCTCTTCCTGTTCCTTTATGATCTCCCCTTCCTCTCTTCCTGTCCCTTAATGACCTCCCCTTCCTCTCCCTTTATGACCTCCCCTTCCTCTCTCCCTGTCCCTTTATGACCTCCCCTTCCTCTCTCCCTGTCCCTTTATGACCTCCCCTTCCTCTCTTCCTGTCCCTTAATGACCTCCCCATCCTCTCCCTTTATGACCTCCCCTTCCTCTCTCCCTGCCTCTCTTCCTGTCCCTTTATGACCTCCCCTTCCTCTCTTCCTGTCCCTTAATGACCTCCTCCTTCCTCTCCCTTTATGACTTCCCTTTCCTCTCTTCCTGTCCCTTTATGACCTCCCCTTCCTCTCTCCCCTGTCCCCTTCCTATGACCTCCCCTTCCTCTCTCCCTGTCCCTTTATGACCTCCCCCTTCCTCTCTTCCTGTCCCTTTATGACCTCCCCCTTCCCTCCCTCTCCCTGTCCCTTTATGACCTCCCCTTCCTCTCTCCCTGTCCTCTTATTGACCTCCCCTTCCTCTCTCCTGTCCTGACCTCCCTTTATGACCTCCCCTTCCTCTCTCCCTGTCCCTTTATGACCTCCCCTTCCTCTCCCTTTATGACCTCCCCTTCCTCTCTTCCTGTCCTCTTATTGACCTCCTTCCACTCTTCCTGTCCCTTTATGACCTCCCCTTCCTCTCTCCCTGTCCCTTTATGACCTCCCCTTCCTTCCTCTCTTCCTGTCCTCTTATTGACCTCCCCTTCCTCTCTTCCTGTCCCTTTATGACCTCCCCTTCCTCTCTCCCTGTCCCTTTATGACCTCCCCTTCCTCTCTTCCTGTCCCTTATGACCTCCCCTTCCTCTCTTCCTGTCCCTTATGACCTCCCCTTCCTCTCTTCCTGTCCCCTTATGACCTCCCCTTCCTCTCTCCCTGTCCCCTTATGACCTCCCCTTCCTCTCTTCCTGTCCCTTTATGACCTCCCCTTCCTCTCTTCCTGTTCCTTTATGACCTCCCCTTCCTCTCTTCCTGTCCCTTTATGATCTCCCCTTCCTCTCTTCCTGTTCCTTATGACCTCCCCTTCCTCTCTTCCTGTTCCTTATGACCTCCCCTTCCTCTCTTCCTGTCCCTTATGACCTCCCCTTCCTCTCTCCCTGTCCCTTTATGACCTCCCCTTCCTCTCTCCCTGTCCCCTTATGACCTCCCTTCCTCTCTCCCTGTCCCCTTATGACCTCCCCTTCCTCTCTTCCTGTCCCTTTATGACCTCCCCTTCCTCTCTTCCTGTCCCTTTATGACCTCCCCTTCCTCTCTTCCTGTCCCTTTATGACCTTCCCTCCCTTCCCTTTATGACCTCTCCTCCCTTTATGACCTGTCCCTTTATGACCTCCCCTTCCTCTCTTCCTGTCCTGTCCCTTTATGACCTCCCCTTCCTGTCCCTCTCCCCTTCCTGTCCCTTTATGACCTCCCTTCCTCTCTTCCTGTCCCTTTATGACCTCCCCTTCCTCTCTTCCTGTCCCTTTATGACCTCCCCTTCCTCTGTCCCTTTATGACCTCCCCTTCCTCTCTCCCTGTCCCTTTATGACCTCCCCCTTTATGACCTCCCCCTTCTTCCTTTATGACTCCCCTCCTCTCTTCCTGTCCCTTAATGACCCTTCCTCTCTTCCTGTCCTTTATGACCTCCCCTCTTCCTCTCTTCCTGTCCCTTTATGACCTCCCCTTCCTCTCTCCCTGTCCCTTTATGACCTCCCCTTCCTGTCCCTTTATGACCTCCCCTTCCTCTTCCTTCTTCTGTCCTTTATGACCTTTATGACCTCCCCTTCCTCTCTTCCTGTCCCTTAATGACCTCCCCTTCCTCTCCCTTTATGACCTCCCCTTCCTCTCTTCCTGTCCCTTTATGACCTCCCCCTTCCTCTCTCCCCTCCTGTCCCTTTATGACCTCCCCTTCCTCTCTTGTCCTGTCCCTTTATGACCTCCCTTCCTCTCCTGTCCCTTTATGACCTCCCCTCTTCCTCTCCCTTTATGACCTCCCCTTCCTCTCTTCCCTGTCCCTTTATGACCTCCCCCTCTCCTCCTGTCCTTTATGACCTCCCTTCCTGTCCCTTCCTGTCCCTTTATGACCTCCCTTCCTTCTCCCTGTCCCTTTATGACCTCCCCTTCCTCTCTCCCTGTCCCTTTATGACCTCCCCTTCCTCTCTTCCTGTCCCTTTATGACCTCCCCTTCCTCTCTCCCTTATGACCTTCCTCTCTCCCTGTCCCTTTATGACCTCCCCTTCCTTCCCTGTCCCTCTCCCTGTCCCTTTATGACCTCCCTTCCTCCTTTATGACCTCCCCTTCCTCTCCCTTCCTCCCCCTTCCTCTCTTCCTGTCCCTTTATGACCTCCCCTTCCTCTCTCCCTGTCCCTTTATGACCTCCCCTTCCTCTCTCCCTGTCCCTTTATGACCTCCCCTTCCTCTCTTCTGTCCCTTTATGACCTCCCCTTCCTCTCCCTGTCCCTTTATGACCTCCCCTTCCTCTCTTCCTGTCCCTTTATGACCTCCCCTTCCTCTCTTCCTGTCCCTTTATGACCTCCCCTTCCTCTCTTCCTGTCCCTTTATGACCTCCCTCTTCCTCCCTCTTCCTGTCCCTTTATGACCTCCCCTCTCTTCCTCTCCCTTCCTCTCTTCCTGTCCCTTTATGACCTCCCTTCCTCTCTTCCTTTATGACCTCCCCTCCCTTTATGACCTCCCCTTCCTCTCTTCCTGTCCCTTTATGACCTCCCCTTCCTCTCTTCCTGTCCCTTTATGACCTCCCCTTCCTCTCTTCCTGTCCCTTTATGACCTCCCCTTCCTCCCTCCCTTCCCCTTCCTCTCCCTTCCCTTTATGACCTCCCCTTCCTCTCTCCCTGTCCCTTTATGACCTCCCCTTCCTCTCTTCCTGTCCCTTTATGACCTCCCCTTCCTCTCTTCCTGTCCCTTTATGACCTCCCCTTCCTCTCTTCCTGTCCCTTTATGACCTCCCCTTCCTCTCTTCCTGTCCCTTTATGACCTCCCCTTCCTCTCTTCCTGTCCCCTTTATGACCTCCCCCTCTCCTCTCTCCCTGTCCCTTTATGACCTCCCCTTCCTCTCTCCCTGTCCTCTTATTGACCTCCCCTTCCTCTCTTCCTGTCCCTTTATGACCTCCCCTTCCTCTCTTCCTGTCCCTTTATGACCTCCCCTTCCTCTCTTCCTGTCCCTTTATGACCTCCCCTTCCTCTCTCCCTGTCCCTTTATGACCTCCCCTTCCTCTCTCCCTGTCCTCTTATTGACCTCCCCTTCCTCTCTTCCTGTCCCTTTATGACCTCCCCTTCCTCTCTTCCTGTCCCTTTATGACCTCCCCTTCCTCTCTCCCTGTCCTCTTATTGACCTCCCCTTCCTCTCTCCCTGTCCCTTTATGATCTCCCCTTCCTCTCTTCCTGTCCCTTTATGACCTCCCCTTCCTCTCTTCCTGTCCCTTTATGACCTCCCCTTCCTCTCTCCCTGTCCCTTTAAGTTCCCCTTCCTCTCTTCCTGTCCCTTTATGACCTCCCCTTCCTCTCTTCCTGTCCCTTTATGACCTCCCCTTCCTCTCTCCCTGTCCCTTTAAGTTCCCCTTCCTCTCTTCCTGTCCCTTTATGACCTCCCCTTCCTCTCTCCCTGTCCCTTTAAGTTCCCCTTATCATGTTTGTGTGTATTTTCTGTTGTCTCTCTACTCACCCTTTAAGCCTGTCATTCCTGGAAGGCCTGGGTTCCCAGGAGGGCCCGTGTGCCCAGGGTCCCCCTGCAAGGGGGATAAACCAACAGTCACTGGCATAGCAACACACAGTAACACCCACTGGCATAGCAACACACAGTAACATCCCACACACCAAGATACTCACACATAAACATCCTGTGTCTTAACAAAGACATGTGTTCTTACATTACTTCCAAGACCACTTACTTGGGAGGGAATATATTCTCAACTTAAATACATACAGACATACTGCACCTCATTTATCAATCTTGAGCAGCATTAATTTGTCTGGAAACCATTCATAATAGCAATTTTTACCAAAGTTTTAGTAGTTTAATGAGGTGAACAAAGAACATCTAAGATGTAGTGATGAGTATCAGTAATGAAGTACCTTATAACCGACTGGTCCAGGGAAACCAACTACACCACTCAAGCCTTTAGGTCCTCGGGGTCCGGGAGGTCCAGGGGGACCAGGTTTGCCAGGTTGTCCTGGGAGCCCTTTCTCATATCCAGGAGGACCATCCTGTCCATCCCCCCCTGGTTTACCTGGTGACCCACTTGAGCCCTTGGAACCTGAGAAGAAAGAACAGTGCATTGTTTATCCATGTCTTATTAGAGAATCAAAAATACAGTCCCGCCGTCTACCACCTGCTAAAATACAGTCCCGCCGTCTACCACCTGCTAAAATACAGTCCCGCCGTCTACCACCTGCTAAAATACAGTCCCGCCGTCTACCACCTGCTAAAATCCCTACAGTCCCGCCGTCTACCACCTGCTAAAATACAGTCCCGCCGTCTACCACCTGCTAAAATACAGTCCCGCCGTCTACCACCTGCTAAAATACAGTCCCGCCGTCTACCACCTGCTAAAATACAGTCCCGCCGTCTACCACCTGCTAAAATACAGTCCCGCCGTCTACCACCTGCTAAAATACAGTCCCGCCGTCTACCACCTGCTAAAATAAAGTCCCACCTTCTACCACTTGCTAAAATACCATCCCACCATCTACCACCTGCTAAAATAAAGTCCCACCGTCTACCACTTGCTAAAATACCATCCCACCAACTACCACCTGCTAAAATACAGTCCCGCCATCTACCACCTGCTAAAATATAGTCCCACCGTCTACCACCTGCTAAAATACCATCCCACCATCTACCACCTGCTAAAATACAGTCCCACCGTCTACCACCTGCTAAAATACAGTCCCACCGTCTACCACCTGCTAAAATACAGTCCCACCGTCTACCACCTGCTAAAATACAGTCCCGCCGTCTTCCACCTGCTAAAATACAGTCCCGCCATCTACCACCTGCTAAAATACAGTCCCGCCGTCTACCACCTGCTAAAATATCATCCCACCGTCTACCACCTGCTAAAATACAGTCCCACCGTCTACCACCTGCTAAAATACAGTCCCACCATCTACCACCTGCTAAAATACAGTCCCACCATCTACCACCTGCTAAAATACAGTCCCACCGTCTACCACCTGCTAAAATACAGTCCCGCCGTCTACCACCTGCTAAAATACAGTCCCGCCGTCTACCACCTGCTAAAATACAGTCCCGCCGTCTACCACCTGCTAAAATACAGTCCCGCCGTCTACCACCTGCTAAAATACAGTCCCGCCGTCTACCACCTGCTAAAATACAGTCCCGCCGTCTACCACCTGCTAAAATACAGTCCCGCCGTCTACCACCTGCTAAAATACAGTCCCGCCGTCTACCACCTGCTAAAATATAGTCCCACCGTCTACCACCTGCTAAAATACCATCCCACCATCTACCACCTGCTAAAATACAGTCCCACCGTCTACCACCTGCTAAAATACAGTCCCACCGTCTACCACCTGCTAAAATACAGTCCCGCCGTCTACCACCTGCTAAAATACAGTCCCACCGTCTACCACCTGCTAAAATACAGTCCCGTCTACCACCTGCTAAAATCTCCCGCCACCACCTGCTAAAATACAGTCCCGCCGTACCACCTGCTACAGTCCCGCCCACCTGCTAAAATACAGTCCCGCCGTCTACCACCTGCTAAAATACAGTCCCGCCGTCTACCACCTGCTAAAATACAGTCCCGCCGTCTACCACCTGCTAAAATACAGTCCCGCCGTCTACCACCTGCTAAAATACAGTCCCGCCGTCTACCACCTGCTAAAATACAGTCCCGCCGTCTACCACCTGCTAAAATAAAGTCCCACCTTCTACCACTTGCTAAAATACCATCCCAAAATCTACCACCTGCTAAAATAAAGTCCCACCGTCTACCACTTGCTAAAATACCATCCCACCAACTACCACCTGCTAAAATACAGTCCCGCCGTCTACCACCTGCTAAAATATAGTCCCACCGTCTACCACCTGCTAAAATACCATCCCACCATCTACCACCTGCTAAAATACAGTCCCACCGTCTACCACCTGCTAAAATACAGTCCCACCGTCTACCACCTGCTAAAATACAGTCCCACCGTCTACCACCTGCTAAAATACAGTCCCGCCGTCTTCCACCTGCTAAAATACAGTCCCACCATCTACCACCTGCTAAAATACAGTCCCGCCGTCTACCACCTGCTAAAATACCATCCCACCATCTACCACCTGCTAAAATACAGTCCCACCGTCTACCACCTGCTAAAATACAGTCCCACCATCTACCACCTGCTAAAATACAGTCCCACCATCTACCACCTGCTAAAATACAGTCCCGCCGTCTACCACCTGCTAAAATACCATCCCACCATCTACCACCTGCTAAAATACAGTCCCACCGTCTACCACCTGCTAAAATACAGTCCCACCATCTACCACCTGCTAAAATACAGTCCCACCATCTACCACCTGCTAAAATACAGTCCCACCGTCTACCACCTGCTAAAATACAGTCCCACCGTCTACCACCTGCTAAAATACAGTCCCACCATCTACCACCTGCATCCTCTTATATTAGTTTGAAGTATTTTTCACAAAAAAAAACCTAGTCCAACATCTATTACCAAAGCAGAACTGATCTGTTTTAACACAGTTGCATGGTGCTACTGCAAACCCTTTTCTCTGAAAAAAGGGCTCCAAAAAGGCTAATTGGCTGTCCAAACAGGAGAACCCTTTTTTAGTTCTAAGTACAATTTTCCATATAGAACCCTCTGTGTTCTATATGGAACTCAAAAGGATTCTACTTGGAACCAAAATGGGTTCTTCAAAGGGTTCTCCTATGGGGACAGCCAGAGAACCCTTTCGGGTTCTAGATAGCACCTGGTTTTGTAAGAGTGTGCAGAGGGGGTTGTGTTGTGTCTCTCTCACCTCTGGCTCCAGTGAAGCCATCCTCTCCTGGTGGTCCTTCAGAGCCCTTCTGTCCTTTAACGGTTATGACTCCTACTGGGCCAGGACTTCCGGGGGGACCTCTGTGACCTGGGGACATTCTACACTGTCAACGTGTAATATACTGAACAATATAATATACTACACTATGTGTACATATAAGTACAACATATATAATAAGTACAACATATATAATAAGTACAACATATATAATACTGTGAACGTGTAATATACTGAACAATATAATATACTACATTATGTGTACATATAAGTACAACATATATAAAACTGTGAATGCAACAACAACGGGTGATATGGCTTCTATGCAGAAACGGTCTACGACGAGGGACAGCACACTGAAATAGTAATGTTATGTAAAGTATGCAGAGAGGAAATCATGCACATAGTCATGAAGAGAGATAGGATACCGTAAACAAGGATGTATACACAGAGAGAATAGTTTTCTAAATTCACTGAAATGACACTCCACATAAAGAGAGTAATTACAAATACTTCTAAGGAAGGTTGACTGTCTGTGTGCAGATACCAAAGGTAGACACAATACTATGTATGTATTTTATTATGTGGATGCTGCAATGTGTATACACTGTAATGTACAGTTTGTACCTTTGGCTCCTTTGTACCCCTGGTCTCCATCCTGACCGTCGCGTCCTGTAAAACCCCTCTCCCCTTGCCTCCCGTGGGATCCTGGGTTTCCAGGCCGACCCGGTGTACCAGGAACAGCCGACCCATCTGTACCAGGATATCCCCTGGGCCCTGGGAAAGATGACATCATTGGGAATAGTTGTCATAGGATAATAATAAAGATAGTCCATTGGCTGGGTCATGTTCATTAGGGCATCACCTGAAAAATATTTTGCAATGGAAAAACAATTTGTGTTTCTTATTGGTGCCTAATGAACACGGTCCTGGTATACTTTGTACTCAAAATGGGATATCAGAGTTGTGTACGTCTATTTTGCAGGCTGTCTATTTCGAGGCAGGCGATACCCAAAACAAGGCATCCATATTTATATATATCGTTATCCCAATTCAAGTTATTCAATTCAAAGTGCGAACAGAGAATCACGTAAATGTCATAACATTACAGTGCCTTTGGAAAGTATTCAGACCATTGACTTTTCCCACATTTTGTTAAGTTACAGCCTTATTCTAAAATTGATTAAATAAATACAAAGGCAAAGCAATCTACACACAATACCCCATAATGACATCACAATACCTCATAATGACAAAGTGAAAAAAGGTTGTTAGAAATTTGGGCAAATCAGAAAAAACAGAAATACCTTATTTACATAAGTATTCAGACCATTTGCTATGAGACTCGAAGTTGAGCTCAGGTGCATCCTGTTTCCATTGATCATCCTTGAGATGTTTCTACAACTTCATTGGAGACCACCTGTGGTAAAGTCAATCGATTGGACATGATTTGGAAAGGCACACACATGTGTATATAAAGGTTCCACAGTTGACAGTGCATGTCAGAGCAAAAACCAAGCCATGAGGTTGAAGGAATTGTCAGTAGGGCTCCGAGACAGGATTGTGTCGAGGCACAGATCTGGGGAAGGGTACCAAAACATTCTACAGCAATTAAAGGTCCCCAAGAACCAGTGGTGTAAAGTACTTAAGTAAACATACTTTAAAGTACTACTTAAGTGTTTTTTGGGGTGTACTTTAGTATTTATATCTGTACTTTAGTATGTATATTTTGGACAACTTTTAATTCACTACATTCCTAAAGAAAATTATGTACTTTTTACTCCATACATTTTACCTAACAACCAAAAGTACTGGTTGCATTTTAAATGCTTAGCAGGACAGGAAAATGGTCCAATTCACACACATCAAGAGAACATCTCTGGTCATCCCTACTGCCTCTGATCTGGTAGACTCACTAAACATACATGCTTAATTTGTAAATGATGTCTGAGTGTTGGAGTGTGCACCTGGCTATCTGTAAATTTGGTTTGGTTTGCTTAATATAATGATTGTTACATGATTTATACTTGTACTTTTGATACATAAGTATATTTAAAACCAAATACTTTTTTTAGACTTTTACTCAAGTAGTATTTTACTGGGTGACTTTCACTTTTACTTGAGTCATTTTCATTTAAGGTATTTTTTTATTTCTCAAGTATGAAAATGGGGTACTTTTTCCACCACTGCCAAGAACACAGTGTTCTCCATCATTCTTAAATGGAAGGAGTTTGGAACCATCAAGGGCTGGCCGCCCGGCCAAACTGAGCGATTGGGGGAAAAGGGCTTTGGTCAGGAAGGTGACCAAGAAACCGATGGTCACTCAGCTCTGGAGTTCCTCTGTGGACATGGGAGAACCTTCCAGAAGGACAACCATCTCTGCAGCCCTCCACCAATCAGGCCTTTATGATATAGTGGCCAGACGGAAGCCACTCTTCAGTAAAAAGGCACATGACAGCCCACTTGGAATTTGTCAAAAGGCATCTAAAGGACTCTCAGACCATGAGAAACAAGATCTGGTCTGGTGAAACCAAGATTTAACTCTTTGGCCTGAATTCCAAGCGTCTCAAGGACATCCCTACAGTGAAGCATGGTGGTGGCAGCATCATGCTGTGGGGATGTTTTTCAGCTGCAGGGACTGGGAGACTAGTCAGTACTGAGGGAAAGCTGGAGGGAAGGTTCACCTCCCAATAGGACAACGACCCTAAGCACACAGCCAGGACAACACAGGAGTGGCTTCGGGACAAGTCTGAAAGTCCTTGAGTGACCCAGCAAGAGCACGACCTGAAAATAGCTGTGCAGCAACGCTCCCCATCCAACCTGACAGAACCTGAGAGGATCTGCAGAGAAGAATGGGAGAAATACAGATGCAACGTCATACCTAAGAAGAATAAAGGCTGTAATCACTGCCAAAGGTACTTCAACAAAGTACTGAGTAAAGGGTCTGAATACTTATGTAAATGTATTAGCAACAAAAAAATCCCATCCGTTTTTGCTTTGTCATTATGAGGTATTGTGATGTCATTATGGGGTATTGTGATGTCATTATGGGGTATTGTGTGTAAATTGATGAGGGAAAAAAAACGATTTTATCCATTTTAGAATAAGGCTGTAGCGTATCAAAGTGTGTAAAAAGACAGTGGGTCTGAATACTTTCCGAAGGCACCGGGTGGATGCTGAGTGGATGCTGAGACAAGCTGGAAACAAAAATAGCTTCTGTTTATTAAATATGTAATACAATAGTAGAAGTAACCAGCATATTATTTGACATTGCCTGTTGCTGTGGTATGTTCAGATGATAATGATAATAACCATCATCATCAAAATTATAATTAATAAATAGTGATAAAAATGGTAATAACAATATTGATGATAATAATAATATTGATAATAATAATAATAATAATAATGGATCTGGCTCACCTTTGGTCCCTGTTACACCAGGGAAGCCCGGGACACCTGGTGACCCACTGAAACCTTTGGCACCAACGGGTCCCGGGGGACCAGGAGGCCCGGGGATCCCTGCTGGTCCCTTCACTCCACGTCCAGGAGGACCCATCACACCCTTATGTCCTTTATCACCACGGAAACCTAACAGACACACCACTAATTGACTGAAAGCAGTACATGTCTTTTTAACTAAATGTGAGGTGGAGGACTGTTCAGAGCATATTGTACAATGGGAAGCTCTGTGCAGTGAGTATTGAAGTGCTTAGTTAATACTGATGTCATATTAATCTTTTATAATTTATAGTTCCCTTAAAGTGTGACTGTTAAAATGAATATGGAACGATGACATGCTCTGGGGATAGTTCCAAAACCTAACCGATTCCTGATTTTAGCTGTGTGTCAAACAGATCAAACACGAAAAGAACTGTAGCGTGTGGTGGCTATTTTAGATCCTCACCCGATGGGCCCCTGACTCCTGGTGGTCCTGAGGCTCCCGGTGGGCCAACAGCTCCTTTCTCTCCACATTCTGTTGGCCCTGGAGGGCCGCTCAGTCCTGGGTCCCCAGTGTCTCCTTTTGACCCCTTGTAACCCACACCTCCGTACGGGCCTGATCCCCCTGTTACGAAATCACCATATGGTTAGAGATGCAATGAGCCCCATCTTAGAGTCACCAAGAACAATGAAAGATTGTAAAGCATTCAAAATACAGTACCTGTCAAAAGTTTGGACACACCTACTCATTCAAGGGTTTTATTTTCTTCATTGTAGAATAATAGTGAGGACATCAAAACTATGAAATAACACATATGGAATCATGTAGTAACCAAAAAAGTGTTGAACAAATCTAAATATATTTTATAATTCAGATTCTTCAAAGTAGCCACCCTTTGACTTGATGACAACTTTGGCACACTCTTGGCATTCTCTCAACCAGCTTCACGAGGTAGTCACCTGGAATGCATTTAAATTAACAGGTGTGCCTTGTTAAAAGTTCATTTGTGGAATTTCTTTCCTTCTTAATGCATTTGAGCCAATCAGTTGTGTTGTTACAAGGTAGGTAGGGGTGGTATACAGAAGATAACCCTATTTGGTAAAAGACCAAGTCCATATAATGGCAAGAACAGCTAAAATAAGCAAAGAGAAACGACAGTCAATCATGACTTAAGACATGAAGGTCAGTCAATCCGGAACATTTCAAGAATTTTAAAAGTTGCTTTAAGTGCAGTTGCAAAAACCATCAAGCGCTGTGATGAAACTGGCTCTCATGAGGACTGCTACAGGAAAGGAAGACTGAGAGTTACCTCTGCTGTAGAGGATAAGTTCATTAGAGTTACCAGCCCAAATAAAAACTTCACAGAGTACAAGTAACAGACAGATCTCTAAAGCAACTGTTCAGAGGAGACTGCATGAATCAGACCTTCATGGTCGAGCTGCTGCTAAGAAACAACTACTAAAGGACATCAACAAGAAGAAGACACTTTCTTGGGCCAAGAAACACAACCAATGGACATTAGACAGGTGGAAATCTGTCCTTTGGTTAGATGAGCCCAAATTATAGATGTTTGGTTCCTACTGCCATGTCTTTATGAGACGCAGAGTAGGTGAACAGATGATCTCCGCATGTACGGTTCCCACTGTGAAGCATGGAGGAGGAGGTGTGATGGTGTTAGGGTGCTTTTCTGGTGACACTGTCAGTGATTTATTTAGAATTCAAGGCACCACAGCATTCTGCAGCAATACGGTTTGCATTTAGTGGGACTACCATTTATTTTTCAACAGGACAACGACCCAAAACACACCTCCAGCCTGTGTAAGGGCTATTTGATCTAGAAGGAGAGTTATGGAGTGCTGCATCAGATGACCTGGCCTCCACAATCACCCAACCTCAATCCAGTTGAGATGGTTAGGGTTGAGTTGGACTGCAGAGCGAAGGAAAAGCAGCCAACAAGTGCTCAACATATGTGGGAACTCCTTCAAGACTTTTGGAAAAGCATTACAGGTGAAGCAGATTAAGAGAATGCCAAGAGTTTGCAAAGCTGTCATTAAGGTAAAGGGTGGCTACTTTGAAGAATCTCAAATATAAAATATATTTTGATTTGATTAACACTTTTTTGCTTACTACATGATTCCATGTGTGTTATTTCATAGTGTTGATGTCTTCACTTTAAAAATAGTAAAGAAAGAAAAGTAAAGAAATAGTAAAGAAAAACCCTGGAATGAGTAGAGGTGTCCAAACATCTGCCTGGTACTGTACATATACAGTAACAGTGTCTGGTGGGCCAATGCAATGTTCTTCCAAAGTCCACTGCTCTATAATGGTCTCTCTTTCACTGTGTTGACTACTAGATGTTATGACAGTGAAATATTGTGTGTGTGTATTAACAGTGAGTTAGATGCACCTGGAGGCCCAGGGATGCCTGGCAAACCAGGATCTCCCTTGGGTCCCAGTAACCCAGGTAGTCCAGGTGGACCCACGGGACCAGGTCCGGTGTTGAAGGTGTCTCCTGGAGGTCCCGGCCAGCCTGGAGAGCCTGGTGGTCCACGGAGTCCTGGTGGTCCGTCCAAGTTGATTCCAGGTTGACCAGGGTCACCATTATCTCCAACACATCCTTGGTGTCCTGTTTGGGAAGAGGGATCCAGACATGAACCATCTAACTACTCAGACTAACTATAAACACTAACTACAAACACTAACTCTCCAACCAGTCCCTTCAGTTATAACCATTATAACCCGTCTTCATTTTTAGATGATATCTATTACAAGCCTGAGGAATGGCCACGGTCAAGTTTTGTGTCTTTTTCAATATCGTCTAAATTAGAATTTCTGAGGTAGGAGATTTACTGGAGTAGCACTGCTGAGGTAGGAGTAGCACTGCTGAGGTAGGAATAGCACTGCTGAGGTTGGAGTAGCACTGGAGTAGCACTGCTGAGGTAGGAGTAGCACTGGAGTAGCACTGCTGAGGTTGGAGTAGCACTGCTGAGGTAGGAGTAGCACTGCTGAGGTTGGAGTAGCACTGCTGAGGTAGGAATAGCACTGCTGAGATAGGAGTAGCACTGGAGTAGCACTGCTGAGGTAGGAGTAGCACTGCTGAGATAGGAGTAGCACTGCTGAGATAGGAGTAGCACTGGAGTAGCACTGCTGAGGTAGGAGTAGCACGGCTGAGGTTGGAGTAGAACTGCTGAGGTTGGAGTAAGGTAGGAGTAGCACTGCTGACTGAGATAGGAGTAGGAGTAGCACTGCTGAGGTTGGAGTAGCACTGCTGAGGTAGGAGTAGCACTGCTGAGGTAGGAATAGCACTGGAGGTAGTAGCACTGGAGTAGCACTGCTGAGATAGGAGTAGCACTGGAGTAGCACTGCTGAGGTAGGAATAGCACTGCTGAGGTTGGAGTAGCACTGCTGAGGTAGGAATAGCACTGCTGAGATAGGAGTAGCACTGGAGTAGCACTGCTGAGGTAGGAGTAGCACTGCTGAGATAGGAGTAGCACTGCTGAGGTAGGAGTAGCACTGCTGAGGTAGGAGTAGCACTGCTGAGGTTGGAGTAGCACTGCTGAGATAGGAGTAGCACTGGAGTAGCACTGCTGAGGTAGGAATAGCACTGCTGAGATAGGAGTAGCACGGCTGAGGTTGGAGTAGAACTGCTGAGGTTGGAGTAGCACTGCTGAGGTAGGAGTAGCACTGCTGAGGTAGGAATAGCACTGCTGAGATAGGAGTAGCACGGCTGAGGTTGGAGTAGAACTGCTGAGGTTGGAGTAGCACTGCTGAGGTAGGAATAGCACTGCTGAGGTTGGAGTAGAACTGCTGAGGTTGGAGTAGCCCTGCTGAGGTTGGAGTAGCACTGCTGAGGTAGGAGTAGCACTGGAGTAGCACTGCTGAGGTTGGAGTAGCACTGGAGTGGCACTGCTGAGGTTGTAAGTCGCTCTGGATAAGAGCGTCTGCTAAATGACTTAAATGTAATGTAAATGTAGGAGTAGCACTGGAGTAGCACTGCTGAGGTAGGAGTAGCACTGCTGAGGTAGGAGTAGCACTGCTGAGGTAGGAGTAGCACTGGAGTAGCACTGCTGAGGTAGGAGTAGCACTGGAGTAGCACTGGAGTAGCACTGGAGTAGCACTGCTGAGGTAGGAGTAGCACTGCTGAGGTAAGAGTAGCACTGGAGTAGCACTGCTGAGGTAGGAGTAGCACTGGAGTAGCACTGCTGAGGTAGGAGTAGCACTGGAGTAGCACTGCTAAGGTAGGAGTAGCACTGCTGAGGTAGGAGTAGCACTGGAGTAGCACTGCTGAGGTAGGAGTAGCACTGGAGTAGCACTGCTGAGGTTGGAGTAGCACTGCTGATGTTGGAGTAGCACTGCTGAGGTTGGAGTAGCACTGGAGTAGCACTGCTGAGGTAGGAGTAGCACTGCTGAGGTGGGAGTAGCACTGCTGAGGTTGGAGTAGCACTGCTGAGGTAGGAGTAGCACTGGAGTAGCACTGCTGAGGTAGGAGTAGCACTGGAGTAGCACTGGAGTAGCACTGCTGAGGTAGGAGTAGCACTGCTGAGGTTGGAGTAGCACTGCTGAGGTAGGAGTAGCACAGCTGAAGGATGGAGTAGCACGGCTGAGGTAACGTTAGCACTGCCCTCTACTGGACGTATGGTGGAACCTAGCCAGGTCCAATCCATTTCATAAAGATAGAATGCAACTCTGGTTTGATTTTACTTGAACTTACTTTATCACTTGTCTGCCTAACAAATGAACCCACTGACCAACAAACACACCAACCAGCTATCCAACTGAACTCTGTCTATTAATGACATAAAAGCTCATTTACAAAATAAACCCAGAACACAATGTCATTCATTTGGAATGTGTCTCCCGGTCGCGGCCTGTAGCACGGCAGATCCTGGACTCGAACCAGGATCTCCAGTAGCAGTGCCTTAGACCACTGAGCCACTCAGGAGGCCCCATGTACAAAGGAGTAACACTTGTGTCATGATCCCTTCCAAACCGTCATTACCTGGTGGTCCAGTTCCTCCATCTGTCCCGTCATCTCCTCTCATGCCTTGAGGTCCAAGGGAACCTGTGGGACCTGGGAAACCAAGTGGTCCTGGTGGCCCAGGATTCCCTGGGGAGGGTCAATCAGAACAGGTTGATCAGTCAGTGGCAATCAATATATCCCCTGTCAATCAATCTATCACCACTGTCAATCAATATATCCCCTGTCAATCAATGTATCAACACTGTCAATCAATATATCCCCTGTCAATCAATCTATCACCACTGTCAATCAATATATCCCCTGTCAATCAATGTATCAACACTGTCAATCAATCTATCCCCTGTCAATCAAACTATCACCACTGTCAAACAATATATCCCCTGTCAATCAATTTAACAACAATCAATCTATCCCCTGCCAATCAATCTATCACCACGTTCAATCAATATATCACCTATTAATCATATTTCAGACTCCCAAAGTATGCTAAGAATGCCTAAAAACACATACTGACACTGTTAAAGATTATGTGTGTATGTACAGTAGTTGCTTACCTGGGGGCCCAAGTAGACCCTTTAATCCAGGTAGGCCAGGGTTGGAAGGGCCACAGGGCAGAACCTCGCCTGGTGATGCAAAGAAAAAGGTTTCCCTTCGGTAAAACAGATTTTGAGCTGAACTAGATTTGGCATGATTAAACACATATATGCAATAAATAGACAGAACGCATTTTGTTCAGTAAATATTAAATGACATAATGTTAACCTAAGACCATTACCACGGAGTAGATTTTCATTCAGGCGTTTCTCTCTCTATCGGTCCTACCTAGAGGTCCAGGTTGTCCAGTTTGTCCAGGGGGACCTGGGAGGCCCGCATCCCCTGGGGGCCCTTGGTGGCCATGACGGCCTGGAGCACCAGGGCCTGGGGGGCCCGGTCTGCCTGGGGGGCCTTTAGGTCCATGGAGCCCTGGGTAGCCTTTGTCACCTACCGAGCCACCGTAACCGTCACCCTGACAGATGGCAAGTCATCACAAGTTGTCCCTTACAGGCTGATCTAAAGTCAATTTTGTGTTTCCCCACTAATGATTTAGGTTGGGTCTTGGGGAGGGCAAGCTGATCCTAGATCTGTACCTAGTGGAAGCCCGGAGCAGAAATCGTACACTGACAACACAGACAGATTGCAGATGCACTAACCCGCTGGGAACACACTGGTTGAAGCAACGTTGTTTCCACGTCATTTCAATGAAATTACATTGAACCAACGTGGAATAGATGTTGAATAGACGTTGAATTAACGTCTGTGCCCAGTGGGAATTAACTGTTACCCCAATATTATAGTGTGGAAATGTAGGAAATTATCCTAATGTCCCCCCACATTTCAAATCAAAATGACCCTGGGTAGATTAATGTTCCTCTGACAGACTAGCCCACTAACTCACCGGGGGTCCAGGGTCTCCCACAGCGCCAAGGGAGCCATCGGATCCTGGTCGACCGGTGGCGCCATGCGGTCCGTTGGGGCCATTGAAGCCCGGGTCACCCTTCGCACCTGTCAATTCAAATGTCCAAAACAACAAGTTATGCAATGTCAATCTATTACACCAAAATGCTAAATGCAATGTTATGAAGAAGGTTGAGGGGGTCATTTAAAAAAGTGCATTTTACATTTCATGTAATTTGACAAACGTAATAATACAGCACTGACATATGTTTTCCTCTGTGGCTCAGTTGGAAAAGTATGACACAAGGTACGGGTTCCATTCCCACAGGAATCACATACACATACTAAATACCTGACTGTCCTGTCAGTGGTGTGTATTGGTGTGGTGTTCTATGGAGACTCGTAACACCTCGATCAGATCGTCATTGTCCTGTCAGTGGTGTGGTGTTCTATGGAGACTCGTAACACCTCGATCAGATCGTCATTGTCCTGTCAGTGGTGTGGTGTTCTATGGAGACTCGTAACACCTCGATCAGATCGTCACTGTCCTGTCAGTGGTGTTCTATGGAGACTCGTAACACCTCGATCAGATCGTCATTGTCCTGTCAGTGGTGTGTATTGGTGTGGTGTTCTATGGAGACTCGTAACACCTCGATCAGATCGTCATTGTCCTGTCAGTGGTGTGTATTGGTGTGGTGTTCTATGGAGACTCGTAACACCTCGATCAGATCGTCACTGTCCTGTCAGTGGTGTGTATTGGTGTGGTGTTCTATGGAGACTCGTAACACCTCGATCAGTTCGTCATTGTCCTGTCAGTGGTGTGTATTGGTGTGGTGTTCTATGGAGACTCGTAACACCTCGATCAGATCGTCTTTGCTGCTTAATAAATCCTGCAATCAGATTTCCATCATTATGTAGGTTTTTTTGGACGTTTATTTAACTAGGCAAGTCAGTTAAGAACAAATTATTATTTTCAATGACAGGGTTAACTGCCTGTTCAGGGGCAGAACAACAGATTTGTACCTTGTCAGCTCTGGGGTTTGAACTTGCAACCTTCTGGTTACTAGTCCAACGCTCTAACCACTAGGCTACCCTTGCGCGCCATTGTTTACTGGTTATATGTGTGTGTGTGTGTGTGTAAGGTTCAACATTCACCTTCTGCCAACCTTTCTGTATAGTCTACACATACAGTTTGATGTATACTTGGATAAATCCCAAGGTATGCACCAACCAGAACGCAGTGGAACTGCCTCTACAACGCAATGACGCAAGGCAAACGCAGCGTTCCAACGGAAATCAGTGTACTTCTGGTGTACCAAAAAGCAATGAAGCTGATGGTCTGATCGAGGCGTAAGATTTTCTCACGTTGCCCATTCTAATCTGGATCACATCTTCCACTCACCTTTATGGTTGGTCACATAGGACTCTCCCTTCTGTCCCTTCACTCCATTGGAACCAGGCCTGCCTGGGTTGCCCTACAGGGGGAAGCATGTCCAGACAACATCACTGTAACCTGCCTGGGTTGCCCTACAGTCCAGACAACATCACTGTAACCTGCCTGGGTTGCCCTACAGTCCAGACAACATCACTGTAACCTGCCTGAGTTGCCCTACAGGGGGAAGCATGTCCAGACAACATCACTGTAACCTGCCTGGGTTGCCCTACAGTCCAGACAACATCACTGTAACCTGCCTGGGTTGCCCTACAGTCCAGACAACATCACTGTAACCTGCCTGCGTTGCCCTACAGTCCAGACAACATCACTGTAACCTGCCTGCGTTGCCCTACAGTCCAGACAACATCACTGTAACCTGCCTGGTTTGACAGTCTAGACAACATCACTGTAACCTGCCTGGGTTGCCCTACAGTTCAGACAACATCATTGTAACCTGCCTGGGTTGACAGTCCAGACAACATCACTGTAACCTGCCTGGGTTGCCCTACAGTCCAGACAACATCACTGTAACCTGCCTGCGTTGCCCTACAGTCCAGACAACATCACTGTAACCTGCCTGGGTTGCCCTACAGTTCAGACAACATCATTGTAACCTGCCTGGGTTGACAGTCCAGACAACATCACTGTAACCTGCCTGGGTTGACAGTCTAGACAACATCACTGTAACCTGCCTGGGTTGACAGTCCAGACAACATCACTGTAACCTGCCTGGGTTGACAGTCCAGACAACATCACTGTAACCTGCCTGGGTTGACAGTCCAGACCACATCACTGTAACCTGCCTGGGTTGACAGTCCAGACAACATCACTGTAACCTGCCTGGGTTGACAGTCCAGACAACATCACTGTAACCTGCCTGGGTTGCCCTACAGTCCAGACAACACCACTGTAACCTTGGATAAATCCCTGGAATTGAAAGTTACAGATTACTCCTTTAAAGATGATGAATATTCAACTCAACCATACAATGAAAAACCACCACCAACACAGCATGTGCGTGAGACTTCCTGATAAGGAAGGGTTACTACAGGTGACCAGGAAGGGTTACTACAGGTGACCAGGAAGGGTTACTACAGGTGACCAGGAAGGGTTACTACAGGTGACCAGGAAGGGTTACTACAGGTGACCAGGAAGGGTTACTACAGGTGACCAGGAAGGGTTAGTACAGGTGAGCAGGAAGGGTTAGTACAGGTGAGCAGGAAGGGTTAGTACAGGTGACCAGGAAGGGTTACTACACGTGACCAGGAAGGGTTACTACAGGTGACCAGGAAGGGTTAGTACAGGTGATCAGGAAGGGTTACTACAGGTGACCAGGAAGGGTTAGTACAGGTGACCAGGAAGGGTTAGTACAGGTGACCAGGAAGGGTTAGTACAGGTGACCAGGAAGGGTTACTACAGGTGACCAGGAAGGGTTAGTACAGGTGACCAGGAAGGGTTAGTACAGGTGACCAGGAAGGGTTAGTACAGGTGATCAGGAAGGGTTAGTACAGGTGACCAGGAAGGGTTAGTACAGGTGACCAGGAAGGGTTAGTACAGGTGACCAGGAAGGGTTAGTACAGGTGACCAGGAAGGGTTAGTACAGGTGACCAGGAAGGGTTAGTACAGGTGACCAGGAAGGGTTAGTACAGGTGACCAGGAAGGGTTAGTACAGGTGACCAGGAAGGGTTAGTACAGGTGACCAGGAAGGGTTACTACAGGTGACCAGGAAGGGTCAGCACAGGTGATCAGGAAGGGTTAGTACAGGTGACCAGGAAGGGTTAGTACAGGTGACCAGGAAGGGTTAGTACAGGTGATCAGGAAGGGTTAGTACAGGTGACCAGGAAGGGTTAGTACAGGTGATCAGGAAGGGTTAGTACAGGTGACCAGGAAGGGTTAGTACAGGTGACCAGGAAGGGTTAGTACAGGTGACCAGGAAGGGTTAGTACAGGTGATCAGGAAGGGTTGATCAGGAAGGGTACAGGAAGGGTTAGTACAGGTGACCAGGAAGGGTTGACCAGGAAGGGTTACTACAGGTGACCAGGAAGGGTTAGTGACAGGTGATGACCTGGAAGGGTTAGTAGACCTGAAGGGTTAGTACAGGTGACCTGGAAGGGTTACTACAGGTGACCTGGAAGGGTTACTACAGGTGACCTGGAAGGGTTACTACAGGTGACCAGGAAGGGTTACTACAGGTGACCTGGAAGGGTTAGTACAGGTGACCAGGAAGGGTTAGTACAGGTGATCAGGAAGGGTTAGTACAGGTGATCAGGAAGGGTTAGTACAGGTGATCAGGAAGGGTTACTACAGGTGACCAGGAAGGGTTAGTACAGGTGACCAGGAAGGGTTAGTACAGGTGATCAGGAAGGGTTAGTACAGGTGATCAGGAAGGGTTAGTACAGGTGATCAGGAAGGGTTAGTACAGGTGATCAGGAAGGGTTAGTACAGGTGATCAGGAAGGGTTAGGTGACCAGGAAGGGTTAGTACAGGTGACCAGGAAGGGTTAGTACAGGTGACCAGGAAGGGTTAGTACACCTGGAAGGTGAGCAGGAAGGGTTGGAAGGGTTACAGGTGACCAGGAAGGGTTACTACAGGTGACCTGGAAGGGTTAGTACAGGTGACCAGGAAGGGTTAGTACAGGTGATCAGGAAGGGTTAGTACAGGTGATCAGGAAGGGTTAGTACAGGTGATCAGGAAGGGTTAGTACAGGTGACCTGGAAGGGTTAGTACAGGTGATCAGGAAGGGTTAGTACAGGTGATCAGGAAGGGTTAGCACAGGTGATCAGGAAGGGTTAGCACAGGTGACCAGGAAGGGTTAGTACAGGTGATCAGGAAGGGTTAGTACAGGTGATCAGGAAGGGTTAGTACAGGTGATCAGGAAGGGTTAGTACAGGTGATCAGGAAGGGTGACCAGGAAGGGTTAGCACAGGTGATCAGGAAGGGTCAGTACAGGTGACCAGGAAGGGTTAGTACAGGTGACCAGGAAGGGTCAGCACAGGTGATCAGGAAGGGTCAGTACAGGTGATAGAGTATAGAGTTCATACCATCCCACAGGAATCTTAGATTACTCCTCTGCATATTGGAATATTCTGTATTGGCACTATGTATCGTTTCTTATGCAAGAAATAGGAACATCACCCAAAGAAATACCTACGTTTGGAAAGCCGATTCTGTGGGCACGTCATGAACTCCTCTCAACCTGTTACAGTGGCGTCTCATAGGGACTCGCCATTACACTTTGCAATAGGTTTAATAAAAAGGGTTTATAATTAGTTTCTATGTTCTACAATATGGGTTAGCCTTACGTGGGATCCTTGTGAGCCAGGGTCCCCATTATATCCATGGTCACCTTTCTCTCCGCTGTGCCCTGGCAGCCCGTCATACCCTAGGGGTCCGCGGGGGCCCGGAGGACCTGGTATCCCTCTGTGACCATTCTCGTATGTACACTCACACTCACCGTTGTAGCCTGAAGGACAGACACAGACATGGTTAGTGTAATCACACGCAGACAGACATGCACAGATGCGCACACATACACACATACAAACACACACACACATACAAACACCGACACGCATACAAACACACACACACACACACATACAAACACACACATAGAAACACACACACACACATACACACGGAAGAAACAAGTGCACACAACCAACAGGTCCCAAGTGGCGCAGCGGTCTAAGGTACTGCATCTTAGTGCTAGAGGCATCACTACAGACCCTGGTTTGATTCCAGGCTGTATCACAACCGGCCGTGATTAGGATTGGCCCAGCGTCGTCCGGGTTAGGGTTTGGCCGGGGTAGGCTGTCACTTTAAAATAAGAATTTGTTCTTAACTGTCTTGCCTAGTTAAATACATAAAAATAAATGAAGGTCATTCACCTTTTTCTCCTTTGTATCCTGTTAATCCTGGATATCCGGTATCGCCATCGTCTCCTCGTACACCCGGCTCACCAGGAACACAATAAATGCCTACAGGACATGATTGGTAAACGCCCCCCCCCCCAAAAAAACATTTTTTTTTATCATTAAAAACATAACTCCACTGATCATCAGTTCCAGTTA
The DNA here is from genome assembly GCF_021184085.1 of Oncorhynchus gorbuscha. Classification (NCBI taxonomy): domain Eukaryota; kingdom Metazoa; phylum Chordata; class Actinopteri; order Salmoniformes; family Salmonidae; genus Oncorhynchus; species Oncorhynchus gorbuscha. The sequence goes on along the minus strand of NC_060180.1, from coordinate 69,903,428 downwards.
TATCAGTGACTTCAGAAAATCGACTAACATCCTGAAACTTTGCATTGTGTCAGTCCAACTTCTAGTCTGCATCCCAAACAGCACTATTCCATACATAGAGCATTACTATGTACCCTCTGGGCCCTAAAAGCAGGGCACTATATGAGAAATATAATGCTATTTGGGATGCTGCCCTAAGCAGTATTTGAAATATGTTGATAGTTTAGTTAAGCAATAAGGTCCGAGGAGGTGTGGTGTATGGCCAATACACCCCGGCTAAGGGCTGTTCTTAGGCACGACGCAACAGACCAAAAGGCTCCTTAACAGCTTCTACCACCAAGCCATAAGACCACTGAACAATTAATCAAATGGCCACCGGACTATTACATTCACCCCCCCCCCATTTGTTTTGTACACTGCTGCTACTCACTGTTTATTATCTATGCATAGTCACTTCACCCCCACACACTGACTCGGTACACCCTGTATATAGCCTCATTATTGTTATTTTATTGTGTTACTTTTTACTTTAATTTATTGGGTACATATTTTCTTAACTCTTATTGAACTGCACTGTTGGTTAAGGGCTTGTAAGTCAGCATTTCACAGTAAGGTCTACACTTGTTGTATTCGGCGCATGTGACTAATAAAGTTTGATTTGATTTGAGTCCCTAGATACGGTCCTTAGCCGTGGTATATTGGCAAATATACCACAAACCCCCAAGGTGCCTTACTGCTATTATAAACTGGTAACCAACGTAATTAGAGTAGTAAAAATAAATGTTTTGTCATACCCGTGGTATTACGGTCTAATATACCACGGCTGTCAGCCAATCAGCATTCAGGGCTCGAACCAGACAGTTTATCACAATCAATATACAATGACATCACGCTTACCTCCACATCCTAACAGAATTCCAGTAATTATACACCGTCGAAACACAGCGATTATGTTAGGCCAAGGAGGTGCACACAATGGAAGGGAAAATGTACACCATGTCAGTAATAGTTCACAGTATACCTTGTATTTACGCTAGAACGTGCATCATTTAAGTTCCAACGTGTACCATTTCAATGACTACATGAAAAGGGCAGATCATATCTATTTCATGGACAGTGGCTAGAGAGAGCTTGTGGTGTGACTTCATACAGTCTGGTATTGTGTGGTCCTACCTGGACGGCCCGGGGGGCCTCTGAACCCCTTGGCTCCGGGACGCCCTCTTTCACCTGGTTGTCCTGGTATTGGCTCTATAGTGTAGTACCTTCCTGGCTCCCCCTTTAAACCCTTAGGACCAGGGAGACCGGGGTAACCTAGCTGCCCTGGTTGACCTGGACAATGAAAAGGACAGACGAGGGGTCAGGGGTTGAGGGGTGAAAGGTGATGGATATAGTGAGTGGTGCATGGTAGCAGAGCTTATGGATAATACAGTGCAGTATTTGCCCCCTTTCTAATTCCCTCTACTTTTGCATATTTTTGATACCAAATCTTCAACCAAAACCTAATATTAGATAAAGTGAACCTGGGGGAAACAAATAATACAACAATTACATACTTATTTCATAAACAAAGTTATGCAACATCCAATGCCCCTATGTGGAAAAAGTATTTGTCCCCTTTCACTCAATAACTAGTTGTTCCACCTTTAGCTGCAATGACTCCAACCAAACGCTTCCTGGAGTTGTTGATCAGTCTCTCACGTCGCTTGTGGAGGAATTTTGTCCCACTCTTCCATGCAGAACTGCTTTAGCTCAGCAACATTTGTGGGTTTTCAAGCATGAACTGCTCATTTCAAGTCCTGCCACAACATCTCAATTGGAATTAGGTCTGGACTTTGACTTGGCTGTTCCAAAACTTCAAATTTGTTGCTTTTTAGCCATTTTCATGTGTTTTACTATCTTTTTTTTTTACTGTTGTTTTTAAATTCTTTACTTATCTATTGTTCACTTAATACCTTTTTTGCACTGTTGGTTAGAGCCTGTAAGTAAGCATTTCACTGTAAGGTCTACACCTGTTGTCACGGCGCACGTGACAAATAAACTTTGATTTGATCGACTCGCAGATGGATGATCTAACATTCCACCTTGACCGTTGGTATGAGGTTCTTACTGTGGAATGCAGTGTTTGGTTTTCAAAAGGCATAAATGGGACCCATGTCATTTAAAAAGTTATATTTTTTTATACCATAGAACATTCTTCCAAGAGTCTTAATTATCATGCAGGTGGTTTTTGGCAAACTGGAATTTGGACATTTTCACTTAGGGGTGTACTCACTTCTGTTGCTAGCGGTTTAGACATTAATGGCTGGCTGAGTTATTTTGAGGGGAAAATCAAATTTACACTGTTATACAAGCTGTACACTCACTACTTTATATTGTAGCAAAGTGTCATTTCTTCAGTCTTCTCACATGAAAATATATACTCATATTTACAAAAATGTGAGGGGTGTACTCACTTTTGTGATATACTGTATATAACATCACTGTCAGCTGCCACTAATCCCCTTTTCTGTTAGTTCTGTCTTATTGGTTACACCTGTTTCTTGTTTGGGTTTTGGTTAGGGCTATTTAAGCTGGTTATGCTCGCCTGCTTTTTTGCAGGCTTGTCCCTCTGTTCGTTTTGTGGATGTGCATTTTTCTTATTTTCTCCGGACTGTTTGGGTCCTGTTTTTGGGCCAGTAGTTTGTATGCGCCTGGAGTTTTTGGCGTGACTGTTTCTGTCACTGGAATAAATACTATTGTCCTAAACCCTCTGCGCCTGACTCCGCACCCACTACTCCTAGAAGTCGTAACAATCACTCAAATCTAAAACCGACAGTAATGTACATCGTACCAGCTCCTTCCTGGCCTCAAAAGAAAAACTAGCCTTATACCGGTAATAAAATCCTATTTTCAGCTTGAGCTTCCTTATCAAGTTCTCTACATGCACAGTGAAGTTCAGCTTATCAACCCACACACCCAAATATTTGTACACTTTAACTTGCTCTATAGTATGTCCGGCCAATGTAGCAATGACATGATTTGTAACATGCCACGCAGTTTGTTTTACCCAACTTTAGAATCAGCTTTAAATCATACAGATTCTGTTGTATGATGTCAAATGCTCTTTGAGCATTTTCAAAAGCCAAAGATAAACTGCTACCGCTTGAATAAAGAACAGTATCGTCTGCATAACAACAACCACTGTTTCAGGAAGCTTTTGGTTGCAGTCATTGCAGCTGAAGGTGGCAGAACCAGTTACTGAGTGTAAGGGGGCAATTACTTTTTCCATACAGGGGAATTGGGTGTTGCATAACTTTGTTAATTAAATAAATGAAATAAGTTTCACAATTTTTGGGGTTATTTGTAAACTCAGGTTCCCTTAATCTAATATTAGGTTTTGGTTGAAGCTGTGACTACATTCCATATCAAAGATATGCAAAAATAGAGAAAATCAGAAAGGGGGCAAATAGACTTCCAGAGCCATGAAAAAGGTAAGAGCACAAGTTACAACAGCTGTGCTCTTATTTTGTACAAATATGAGCATTGTCTACTAGGGTAGGACAGGAAGTGAATGGATAGAAAGGCAGGGGACAGAAGACTGACCCTTGGCCACAATAATCCATCCCAAAGTGACTCTTGTTTACTTCCGTTCTTGAATTAAAAAAGGAAGAGGCTGGTATAAGGAAATGGGGGGAAGGTAGGACAATTAGGAAACAGGACCAGAAAAAAGACAGAACATTTAGAAAAATAGGGGATAGGATATATTATATATCATAAAGATGGTGAAATGTTGACCTGTGGAGCTTAATACCCCTGGTGGTCCAGGAGGTCCATTAATGCCCATCTCTCCAATGTCTCCTGGCGCTCCCCTTGGACCCTGGGGGCCGGGATCACCAGGGTAACCTGCAATACAGTGGATACAGAGTCTGTTTCTGTTTGACCATGATTCAGATCTCATGCGCTGTTATGTTTTCTTCCTACAGGTATTTCCTAATCATAATCTCACATTGTCTTGGATCAGGTTTCTCTGGATAAACAAAAAGGTTAAAGAAATAAACATAACAAACAACATAGATAAACTCTAGAACATTAGAAAAACATTATTTGTCTTAAAATGTTGCTTTAGCCAAATCAAATTGTTGATGTAGTTGCAGGTGATAAAATGCTATGTTAGTTTTTCCCATTACACAACCTGGCACATTTAGCCCTATGTTATCCTGACCAGGTGGCAGTGATTAGGTTCAGTAACAAATTCCACATCAACTTATCAAAGATCTTAGACTTTATATCCAATGGCACTTCTAAGCCTTCAAATTCAAGGTTTACTTGGTCTGTAAAGTGCAGCGTCCCAATAATACATGCACGTGTTCACATATGACAAAAGCGCGTGTTTTTGCGTATCCGTTTCACACACATCCATGTGCTTTGACAGAAAAAACCCATAAAGGAGTAGAAGAGCCTTACGGTCTTGTCCAATAGTTACCATCGCTGTCAGGTGGCATACACACACTGTTCACTGCTGGTCCTCGATGCTTGATTCAAATAACGCATTTGATTCTAATAATGCATTAAAAAAACGTTGGTTTTCGAAGTGGGGGGGGCATTATTATTATTATTGTATTTTTTTTTAAATCCAATCGGATAAACACTCCAAACAGCCTAGTCGACCGCTCAGAGGCGTCGGCATGGTTCTAAAGCACAGTGTTGCCTGTTTTGTGTCACATTCCAATGATAAAACTGGGGGGGGGGACAAAAATGCAATTTCAGAATGTGGGGGGACATGTTGCGCCACCGCATGTTTGGACACACTTACTCATTCAAGGTTTTTCTTTATTTTGACTATTTTCTACATTGTAGAATAATAGTGAAGAAATTGAAACTATGAAATAACACATATTGAATCAAGTAGTAACCAAAAAAGTGTTAAACAAATCAAAATATATTTTATATTTCAGATTCTTCAAAGTAGCCACCATTTGCCTTAAATGACAGCTTTGCACACTCTTGGCTTTCTCTCAACCAGCTTCATGAGGTAGTCACCTGGAATGCATTTCAATTAACAGGTGTGCCTTGTGAATTTGTGGAATTTCTTTCCTTCTTAATGTGTTTGAGCCAATCAGTTGTGTTGTGACAAGGTAGGGGTGGTATACAGAAGATAGCCCTGTTTGGTAAAAGACCAAGTCCATATTATGGAATAAACAGCTCAAATAAGCAAAGAGAATTGAGAGTCCAGCATTACTTTAAGACATTAAGGTCAGAACTTTGAAAGTTTTCTCAAGTCGCAAAAACCATCAAGCCCCCTGATGAAACTGGCTCTCATGAGGACCGTCCCAGGAAAGGATGACCCAGAGTTACCTCTGCTGCAGAGGATACGTTCCTTAGAGTTACCAGCCTCAGAAATAGCAGCCCAAATAAATGCTTCACAGAGTTCAAGTAACAGACACATCTCAACATCAACTGTTCAGAGGAGACTGCTTGAAATCAGACCTTCATGGTCAAATTGCTGCAAAGAAACCACTACTAAAATAACACCAATAAGAAGAAGAGACTTGCTTGGGCCAAGAAACATGAGCAATGGACATTAGACCGGTGGAAATCTGTCCTTTGGTCTGATGAGTCCAAATTTGATCTTTTTGGTTCCAACCGTCATGTCTTTATGAAATGCAGACTAGGTGAACAGATGATCTCCACATGCGTGGTTCCCACCGTAAAGCATGGAGGAGGAGATGTGCTGGTGTGGGGGTGCTTTGCTGGTGACACTGTCAGTGATTTATTTAGACTTCAAAGCACACTTAACCAGCATGGCTACCACAGCATTCTGCAGTGATACACCATCCAATCTGGTTTGCGCTTATTGGGACTATCATTTGTTTTTCAACAGGACAATGACCCAACACACCACGAGCTGTGTAAGGGCTATTTGACCAAGAGGGAGAGTGATGGACCATAACTGAAGGAAAATCAGCCAACAAGTGCTCGGCATATGTGGGAACTCCTTCAAGACTGTTGTAAAAGCATTCCAGGTGAAGCTGATTGAGAGAATACCAAGAGTGTGCAAAGCTGTCATCAAGGCAAAGGGTAGTTATTTGTAGAATCTACACTTTTTTGGTTATTACATGATTCCATATATGTTATTTATAGTTTTGATGTCCTCACTATTATTCTACAGTGTAGAAAATAGTAAAAAATAAAGAACAACCCTGGAATGAGTAGGTGTGTCCAAACTTTTGACTGGTACTGTGTGGGTCAGTCTGTAAGGTTTCGAACAATAAGTTCCTCATTAAATGTGTTTGTAATGTTCAGTTACAAGGTTGACTGCCCTTCTCTCTTCTATTCTCAACACAATAAAATGTCATTCTACATTTCAAAGGGGAAAAATATATATATCTCACCTGGGATTCAAACTTTCTGTAAACGGCGAAAACTACCAGGAACTACCAGGAGCCACCAGGAGTTACCAGGAGCCACCAGGAACTACCAGGAACTACCAGGAGCCACCAGGAGCCACCAGGAGCCACCAGGAATTACCAGGAGCCACCAGGAATTACCGGGAGCCACCAGGAGCCACCAGGAGCCACCAGGAGCCACCAGGAGCTACCAGAAGCCACGAGGAGCCACCAGGAGCTACCAGGAGCCACCAGGAACTATCAGGAGCCACCAGGAACTATCAGGAGCCACCAGGAACTACCAGGAACTACCAGGAACTACCAGGAGCCACCAGGAAATACCAGGAACTACCAGGCTACACTGAGCTATTCGTCCAGTTTATATGTTGTGCGTTTTAGTAACTTTGACTAGTAGGTGGTGCCGTTTGACTTTGTTAAGGACACTTTCATGGAAAAGTGATCCATCACATCCAACAACAATACGTTAACATTTGTAATTGGCTGATACAGAATTAGTTACCGGCCATAAATCACTGCCAGCTGGTCAGGTTAGCATAGCGCTAAATGTGACATGTTATCTAATGGGAACAACTAACATGTAGCATTGTATCACGTGCAACTATGTCAATGATTTTAAATGGCCGTTTTTGAATGTGTTTTTTTCTAATGTTCTTAAGTATGGACCTCGTATAACTGAGGTGTCCTCTAACCTGCTACAGTGGAATTGTGGTATATTTGGCTCGCTGGTCCTCTGATGCCTTTGTCTCCTGGGAAGCCCTGCGAGGATACAGGGAGAGAGGTTATTACCTAATGATAATGATAATAATAATAATAATAATAATAATGCATTAATTTACTGCGGGGCAACATAGGAGATCATCACACATAAATATGGCCAGGAGTTTTTCCTGGACAGATCATATGGTCAGGAAACACTCCCTGTGCTACTCATTATCTGGGTTGGTATGTACCGCCCGGTGCGGTACATACCAGCTCTTCGTATTGGCCGGGCTAGAGTGGGCATCGAGCCAGGTAAAGTTGGGCAGGCTTGGTGCTCAAGAGCTCCAGTGCGCCTGCACGGTCCGGTCTATCCAGAGCCACCTCCACACACCAGTCCTCCGGTAGCAGCTCCCCACACCAGGCTTCCTGGGCGTGTCCTCGATCCAGTACCACTAGTTCCAGCACCACGCACCAGGCCTTCAGTGCGCCTCGCCTGTTCAGCACAGCCAGAGCCATCCTTCTCTCTAGCGCCCCTCAGTTACGAGCTGCCCCTCAGTCCAGTGGGGTTCTGGGTGAGGACTATTAGGCCATGGTCGGCGGCGAGGGTGGATTATCCCAGGACGCGAGGGGGAGGAACTATGACATTTATGGAGTGGGATCCACGTCCCGAGCCGGAGCCGCCACCATGGACAGACGCCCACCCGGTCCCTCCCTATGGTTTTGAGGTGCGTCCAGGAGTCCGCACCTTAGGGGGGGGGGGGGGGGTTCTGTCACACCTTGGTCTTAGTATTGTGTGTTTTCCTTAATTATTTGTTTAGGCCAGGGTGTGACATGGGTTTACTGTGTTGTCGTATTGGGGTTTTTGTAGGCATTGGGATTGTGGCTGATTAGGGGTGTGTCTAGCATAGGCTTGGCTGCCTGAGGCGGTTCTCAATCAGAGTCAGGTGATTTTCGTTGTCTCTGATTGGGAACCATATTTAGGTAGCCTGGGTTTCACTGTTTATTTTGTGGGTGATTGTTCCTGTCTTTGTGTTAGTTAGGCTGTATAGGTTTTCGCGTTTTGTTTGTTGTTTTATATATATATATATAGTTATTTCATGTATCGTTGATTCTTTATTAAAGAACATGAGTAACCACCACTCTGCATTTTGGTCCGCTTCTCCTTCAACAGACGAACGCCGTTACAACAGAAAGTAGAGGAATCTTAATTTTAGTAGACCTTACTACAAATGCCGCCATTGTTTAACAAAGGTAAAACAATATATATAAACTTTAAAAATGACCTTTTTAGAGTAAGCACTCAAAATATACATAAATATATTTAAAAAACGACTGAGACAAGAATATGAGGGAGGCAGTTGAAGGGCCGGTTTACAGTAAACTGTTGTGAGAATGTAAGTGGGCTCTTTAAAGATATCGATCACCCTTGGTCCTAGATGAAGAACACCAAAACAGAATTATCTTGCTCTATAGAAATGCAGAAGCTTCTTAGTAAATCACCCATCTCTATGTAGTAGATGGTGCTAAAACCTGCCTCTCTGTACGCTACCTAGTTAAAAGTAGGCCTTGACTTTGACCAGTTCTCTGTCCGTTTCCTGCCCCTACTGTATTTTGGTATTTTAATCCGGATCCCCATTAGTTCCTGCCAATCCACAGCTACTCTTCCTGGGATCCAATCACAATGAAATACAATAAAACAATACATAACACACGACTCTACCATAACATATCTACAATACAACATTTATAATACAGCAAAATAATAATATTAAAATATATGTGTGTGTAGTGTGCGTGTATTTGTGAATGTGTGAATGCTGTGTGTGTGCCTGTGTGTGTGTGTCTCTTCACAGTCCACTATGTTCCAAAAGCTGTAGTTTACTGCTTGACTGAGTTATTTGATGTGGAATAGAGTTCCATGTAGTCATGGCTCTATGTAGTACTGTGTGTTTCCTGTAGTCTGTTCTGGACTGTGAAGAGACCCCTGGTGGCATGTCTTGTGGGACATGTATGGGTGTCTGAGCTGTGCGCTAGATGCTTAAACAGACAGCTCTGGGATTTCAACATGTCAATACCTCTCACAAAGACAAGTAGTGATGCAGTCAATATCTCCTCCACCCTGAACCAGGAGAGATTGACATGCATCTTATTAATGTTGACTCTCTGTGTACATCCAAGGGCCAGCTGTGCTGCTCTGTTCTGGGCCAATTCTAATTTGCCTATGTCCCCCTTTGTGGCACCTGACCACACGACTGGCCAGTAGTCCAGGTGTGATAAAACTAGGGCCTGTAGGACCTGTCTTGTTGATAGCGCTGTCAAGAAAGCAGAGTTGCACTTTATTATGGACAGACCTCTCCCCATCTTAGCTACTGTTGTATCAATCGGTTTTGACCATGAGAGGTGACAATCCAGAGTTACACCAAGCAGTTTGGTCTCCTCAACTTGCTCCATTTCTACATGATTACTTTAGGGTTTAGTGAATGATTGAAACATTTGCAGGAAACAAGGGTGATATGTTGCAAAACAGAAACCAACAAACGGGATAAAAGGGTAGGAACATAACCAGTTGAGTTGGTAGCTCAAGCAGGTCTCCACATTTCAATTTTGTTTGAACAACCAGCAAGTGCAGCCTGATCCAGTGCAGCCTGATCCAGTGCAGCCTGATCCAGTGCAGCCTGATCCAGTGCAGCCTGATCCAGTGCAGCCTGATCAAGTGCAGCCTGATCCAGTGCAGCCTGACCCAGTGCAGCCTGATCCACTTGCGTTCAATATTTGATGAATTGTCCATTTCTCCACTGTCTGTTTCTGATGTGTTTACTCCATATCGTGATAACTAGACAACTGTTTCAGTGGAGTAGAGATACAACTCAATTTACTTGTGAATATAATCATTTAATTACGTCATTCCTGTGTGAAGACGTGTGAGGAATGGTGAATGTGTGACCTAGGGTCTTTAGTTCATGTCCAATGGGCCATTTACTCCAATGAACAACAATTACGTGGAAGTAAATATTGTACTAGAATGTTGTATTAATGGTGAGGTGGGCCTTAGAATGCATCCTGTCTCAGGACTGTACCCCATCACGGGAAAGTCAGAAAAGTCTGTCCAATCAGTGTCTTTAGGTGTTGCTAGGTAACTAGTGGGAGGAGGTGGGATGAGTGGAAGCAGGTGGGAGGAGTAGGAATGTCACGTTCGTTATAAGGATCGGACCAAGTTGCAGCGTGGTATGCGTACATTCTTATTAATTTACAGAATGAAACACTGAACAAACTAACAAAATAACAAAACAAAACGTGAAGCTATAAAAACGAGTGCTGACAGGCAACTATACATAGACAAGATCCCACAAACACCAAAGGGAAATGGCTACCTAAATATGATCCCCAATCAGAGACAACGGTAAACAGCTGCCTCTGATTGGGAACCATATCAGGCCACCATAAACATACAAATCACCTAGACATACAAAAACCCTAGACAATACAAAAACTAGCGTACCCACCCTAGTCACGCCCTGACCTAACCAAAATATAAAGAAAACAGACTTATCTCAGGTCAGGGCGTGACAAGGAAGAGGTGTGATGAGTGGGAGGAGGTGGGAGTAGTGGGAGGAGGTGGGAGTAGTGGGAGGAGGTGGGAGTAGTGGGAGGAGGTGGGAGTAGTGGGAGGAGGTGGGAGTAGTGGGAGGAGGTGGGAGTAGTGGGAGTAGTGGGAGGAGGGAGAAAGAAAAAACAAGACATAGGAATGTGGCCAGAGAGGCAACGCAGGAATCCTATCAAATATTCCTCACAGAACTAAGATGAGTGGAAGAGGTGAAGAGGAAGAGGGTGGAGAGAGTTGGAAAGAAAAACACCCTTTGAGAGAGCAGAGGAAGACATTCCAGAGGAAAATGTGGAGAAAACAGAGTGTCCTTTTCATCCAACCAGTGTGTAGGTTTGAATAAGGATAATTTGCAAATAAATTCATTAAAAATCCTACAATGTGATTTTCTGGATTTTTTAAATTCTCATTTTGTCTGTCATAGTTGAAGTGTACCTATGATGAAAATGTACAGGCATCACTCATCTTTTTAAGTGGGAGAACATGCACAATTGGTGGCTGACTAAATACTTTTTTTGCCCCACTGTATATAGATCTAAAAAGATTGGGTAGGCAATCAGATATGGCAATATCTCCACCTTGACTTCAGACAGGCTAGGTGGAGTTTTTGCAATACTGGTTACACTGATTCAATCTTTTCAGACTATGGTCTGGCTCGGGATCCAGAACGTGGTTAATACGGACCCCCCCCCCCCCCGCTTTCAATGTAATGCGGTTTAGAATTGTAATAGTAGAATAGACAAGGTGACATTTTGAAAATGACAGACCTTGGAGCGCTTTTTATAACAGAAATGTCCAGTTGATCAACTATCCCATGTTATCTAGATACTGTAGGTACGTTAGGCTAACCAGCTATCTACATTTTGTAATTATCATGAACAAATCCCGTTTACCAGGGGCCTCGACCCCCCAGTGGGCCCCATTTATTTTGTTGAGTCACTCAGGTATCATATGAACACACATTTGGCAAAATGTGGAAAATTGCAGGAAATTTGCTTAAAAACTGCAAAATGTTCCTTCCGCCACAAGAGAGGTGTGAACAGCTTGGCGAGGTGGAGGTCGGTTACTACGTCGACAAAGACAATATCCATCCAGACCTTTGCCACCTAGGACAGGTGTGTTACCGGAACATCTCAAATAGTAGTTGAGTACCCTTGGTTTAGGGGGTAGAGGCTAGGGATCCATTTGGGATTGGGCTCTATAGCGGCATGAGACAAACCAGATGCAAAGACAAATGGCACTAGGTCATCAAAACAGATGTCCCCCGACAAAAGGGGGGGGGGGGATTTTGTTGCCTGCGGTTACTGTAAACAGAGTGAAGAGGATGGAGGAGTGACAGATGGAGGGAGAAAGAGGAGAAAGATAAAGAACCAGGAACCAAATCAACCTGAATTGACTCCCGAGAGCAAGTCCAAATTGCAGAAAAATATAGATCTATATTGGCTCTCATAGAAAATATGTGAAATGTGGATACAGAGAAAGTGATATTTGACCATTTTCTGAATTATGCAGTGGAAGGGATTACAGACATACAGTACCAGTCAAACGTTTGGAAACAACGAATCCTTCAAGGGTTTTTTCTTGAATTTTACTATTTTCTACATTGTAGAATAATAGTGAAGACATCAAAACAATGAAATAACACACATGGAATCATGTAGTAACCAAGAAAGTGTTAATTAAACAAATCAAAATATATTTGATATCTTCAAAGTAACCATCCTTTGCCTTGATGACAGCTTGGGACACACTTGGCATTCTCTCAACCAGCTTCATCTGGAATGTTTTTCCAAAAGTCTTGAAGGAGTTCCCACATATGCTGGTTGAGTACTGCTTTTCCTTCACTCTGCGGACCAACTCATCCCAAACCATCTCAATTGGGTTGAGGTCAGGTGATAAGTCGCTCTGGATAAGAGCGTCTGCTAAATGACTTAAATGTAATGTAAATGTGATTGGAGGCCAGGTCATCTGATGCAGCACTCCATCCCTCTCGTTCTTGGTTACATAGCCCTTACACAGCCTGTGGGTATGTTGGGTCATTGTCCTGTTGAAAAATAAATGACAGTCCCACTAAGCGTAAACCAGATGGGATGGCGTATCACTGCAGAATGAATCACTGACAATGTCACCAGAAAAGCACCCCCACACCTCCTCCTCCTCCATGCTTCACGGTGGGAACCACACATGCGGAGATCATCCGTTCACTTACTCTGCGTATCACAAAGAAACGCTGGTTGAAAACAAAAATCTCAAATTTAGACTCATCAAACCAAAGGACATATTTCCACCGGTCAAATGTTCATTGCTCGTGTTTCTTGATCCAAGCTAGCCTCTGCTAATCGGTGTCCTTTAGTAGTGGTTTCTTTGCAGCAATTTTACCATGAAGGCCTGATTCACGCAGTCTCCTCTGAACAGTTGATGCAATTTGACCATGAAGGCCTGATTCACGCAGTCTCCTCTGAACAGTTGATGTTGACATGCGTCTGTTACTTGAACTGTGAAGCATTTACAGTGGCATGTGAAAGTATTCACCCCCTTGACATTTTTCCTATTTTGTTGCCTTACAACCTGGAATTAAAACAGATTTTGGGGGGGTTTGTATCATTTGATTTACACAACATGCCTACCACTTTGAAGATGCAAAATATTTTTTTCTTGTGAAACAAACAAGAAATAAGACAAAGAAACAGAAAACTTGAGCGTGCATAACTATTCACCCCCCCAGGGTGAATCCCATGAGGAGCCCCCCCAATGTCAATACTTTGTAGAGACACCTTTTGCAGCAATTACAGCTGCAAGTCTCTTGGGGTATGTCTCTATAAGCTCGGCACATCTAGCCACTGGGATTATTGCCCATTCTACAAGGCAAAACTGCTTCAGCTCCTTCAACTTGGATGGGTTCCGCTGGTATACAGCAATCTTTAAGTCATACCACATATTCTCAAATTGGACTGAGGTCTGGGCCTTGACTAGGCCATTCCTAGACATTTAAATGTTTCTCCTTAAACCACTCAAGTGTTGCTTTAGCAGTATGCTTAAGGCCATTGTCCTGTTGGAAGTTGAACCTCTGTCCCAGTCTCAAATCTCTGGAAGACAGAAACAGGTTTCCCTCAAGAATTTCCCTGAATTGAGCACCATCCATCATTCCTTCAATTCTGACCATTTTCCCAGTCCCTGCCGATGAAAAACATCCCCACACCATGATGCTGCCACCACCATGCTTCACTGTGGAGATGGTGTTCTCGGGGTGATGAGAGGTGTTGGGTTTGCTCTAGACATAGCGTTTTCCCTGATGGCCAAAAAGCTCAATTTTAGTCTCATCTGACCAGAGTACCTTCTTCCACATGTTTGGGGAGTCTCCCACATGCCTTTTGGCAAACACCAAATGTGTTTGTTTATTTTATTATTTAAGCAATGGCTGTTTTCTGGCCACTCTTCCGGAAAGCCCAGCTCTGTGGAATGTACAGCTTAAAGTGGTTCTATAGACAGATACTCCAATCTCCGCTGTGGAGTTTTTCAGCTCCTTCAGGGTTGTCTTTGGTCTCTTTGTTGCCTCTCTGATTAATGCTCTCCTTGTCCGGTCTGTGAGTTTTGGTGGGCGGCCCTCTCTTGGCAGGTTTGTTGTGGTGCCATATTCTTTCCATTTTTTAATAATGGATTTAATGGTGCTCCATGGGATGTTCAAAGTTTCTGATATTTTTTTATAACCCAACCTGTACGTCTCCACAACTTTGTCCCTGACCTTTTTGAAGAGCTCCTTGGTCTTCATGGTGCCACTTGCTTGGTGGTGCCGCTTGCTTGGGTGGTGTTGCAGACTCTGGGGCCTTTCAGAACAGGTGTATATATACACTGAGATCATGTGACATTTAGATTGCACACAGGTAGACTTTAACTAATTATGTGACTTCTGAAGGTAATTCATTGCACCAGATCTTATTTAGGGGCTTCATAACAAAAGGGGTGAATACATATACACGCACCACTTTTCCGTTAATTATTTTTTGAAACAAGTTATTTTTTTCATCTCACTTCACCAATTTGGACTATTGTCTATGTCCATTACATGAAATCCAAATAAAAATTAAATTCCAAGTTGTAATGCAACAAAATACGAAAAACGCCAAGGCAGATGAATACTTTTAACAAGGCACACCTATTAATTGCAGTTCCAAGTGACTACCTCATGAAGCTGGTTGAGAGAATGCCAAGAGTGTTCAAAGCTGTCATCATGGCAAAGGGTGGCTATTTTTAAGAATCCCAAATATATTTTGGTTACTACATGATTCTGTATGTGTTACTTCATAGTTTTGAGGAACTGTTTTGAGGAAATGTAGAAAATAGTAAAAAATAAAGAAGAACCCTGGAATGAGTAGGTGTGCTCAACCTTTTGATTGGTACTATATATATATATATATATTTTTTTTATCTCATAAATGTAGGCCACAAACCAGGCTTTGTTTATGTGCCAAGTTTAGATGATGTACACTGATGTATCCACTTTCTGGTGTTGTCTGTTGTTTCGGCACTCAGCCACAAGAGGGTAGACGAAGTACAGACCCAAACCAAGATGGCAAGAAAATCTATACAGATCTAGGATCTTCATTTGAGCCAGTTTGCTACAGCAGGAAAATTATCCTGCAGCTACAGGAAATGTTAATTATTACATGGATTAAATGTGTTCTGTATCCTCAACATTTGACGCGCCCATAGAGCTCACTCCACAATTAAATCTGAATACTGAAAGCTATAAAGCCTGGGTAATAAAATACAATATCTCCAGAATTTGTCCCTTTCTGGGTCAACTGAACTAATGGAGTTGCGCCCACCCAACCTGCTGATAATAGACAGATACTGTCTGGTTCTGGTTGAGCCCAACTGGCTGATAGACAGATACTGTCTGGTCCTGGTTGAGCCCAACTGGCTGATAACCAGACAGTATCTGTCTAAGCCCAACCTGCTGGTTCTGGGTTCAGCTCACCGTTGGTCCTGACCTGCCGATCAGACCAGGAAACCCTTGGTCTCCAGAATAGCCCTGAATGAAAGGAGAACAACTACATTAATAACATACCGTATAGAAGTCAACATTCACAGAAAGTACAATATTTAGACATTCACATCAAAACTACAATTCCTGTGCCTTAGTCTGGTCTAGCCTGCAATGTCGCCACTTGCAGCACTTGTACTACACCCTCAGCTCGTTACAAATCCTAAATCCCCCGCTACTCTACAGCTTCATCCCTCACTGTCTCCCCTCTTGTTGCCTACTGTGCCCATCTGAATAAAGTGAAAATAAATATCTTCTTCTCGTTAAAATTACAATACCTTCTCCTCCTTTAGTTTCCTAAAATAAGAAATGCATTTCAAATCTGACAACAGACCAAACTATAGTAAACTAAATCAAATCAGTTTCCTTCAGATGCCTTTCATGCAATATCACTGCAGATTCATTGGTAGTTAAACATAGCTAAGCAATATTTTGGAGAGTAATTATTCCACACAACATTGACGAGACTAAACTAAGAGGATGGAGAAGTCCCACCTGTGGTCCAGGCGTTCCAGGCAGGCCGGTAGATCCAATGTAACCCTTGGCCAGAGAAGATAAGAAACAAAAAAAGAAAAAAAGACAACTAATCAAGTAATATGGATGACAACATAATAACAAGGAGGACGGCTTTATGACATCAGATCACAACAGTACAGTGTTCCTACCCGAGGACCAGGAGAATGGCTTTATGACATCAGAACACAACAGTACAGTGTTCCTACCCGAGGACCAGGAGAATGGCTTTATGACATCAGAACACAACAGTACAGTGTTCCTACCCGAGGACCAGGAGGATGGCTTTATGACATCAGAACACAACAGTACAGTGTTCCTACCCGAGGGCCAGGAGGACGGCTTTATGACATCAGATCACAACAGTACAGTGTTCCTACCCGAGGACCAGGAGGATGGCTTTATGACATCAGATCACAACAGTACAGTGTTCCTACCCGAGGACCAGGAGGACGGCTTTATGACATCAGATCACAACAGTACAGTGTTCCTACCCGAGGACCAGGAGGACGGCTTTATGACATCAGATCACAACAGTACAGTGTTCCTACCCGAGGACCAGGAGGACGGCTTTATGACATCAGATCACAACAGTACAGTGTTCCTACCCGAGGGCCAGGAGGACGGCTTTATGACATCAGATCACAACAGTACAGTGTTCCTACCCGAGGACCAGGAGGATGGCTTTATGACATCAGATCACAACAGTACAGTGTTCCTACCCGAGGGCCAGGAGGACGGCTTTATGACATCAGATCACAACAGTACAGTGTTCCTACCCGAGGGCCAGGAGAATGGCTTTATGACATCAGATCACAACAGTACAGTGTTCCTACCCGAGGACCAGGAGGATGGCTTTATGACATCAGATCACAACAGTACAGTGTTCCTACCCGAGGGCCAGGAGGACGGCTTTATGACATCAGATCACAACATTACAGTGTTCCAACCCGAGGGCCAGGAGGCTTTATGACATCAGATCACAACAGTACAGTGTTCCTACCCGAGGGCCAGGAAAGCCACGGATTCCAGTTTCTCCCTTTAGTCCTTCATAGGATTGTTCTCCCTGTAAGGAGAGTTATAGTTCAAACACATGTAATACACAAATGCATAAACCACACACACACACACACACACACACACACACACACACACACACACACACACACACACACACACACACACACACACACACACACACACACACACACACACACACACACACACACACACACACACACACACACACAAACTCACAGTTATGCCTCTGGGCCCACATGGTCCAGGAACCCCTTTATCCCCCTTAAACAGACAAAAACAACATCAAGAGTTAATCGTGGTAGACGAAAGCCAACTCTGTTACAGCAAGCCAATTATGGGTGAACTCATTCATTGCTCTGGACTTCAAGAAGAATAATACAGTCCATATTTTGAGTCCTAATGCTCCAAACTATAAAAGTACATTTCTTGGTTCCCACTGATGGTTTAGCATCAACTGTTACCATCCTTGGTAAGCATATAGTCTACGTGTTTCTTTGCATGACGAAGTACAGAGGAAGTCCATAATGTTCCCATAGGCAGTCGCGCTATATAGGGTACCTTGTCTCCTTTGGGGTAGAAAAGGTCTGGAGGCTCGACGATCTCCTCAGGCCCTGGAGGCCCTGGTTGACCCTGGTCCCCCTGAGAGACAGCAGGATGAGTAGAGAGATAATATTATCCATGTTGACATGGAGAGAAGGAGATGATTAGGAAAGCTTAGGCTAGCTTTTTCAAACACAAATTCGCATCCTGTAGCACAAACGCCAAAATAAGTTGTGACACTGTAAAGTCCATGGAGAATAAGAGCACCTCCTCCCAGCTGCCCACTGCACTGAATGTAGGAAATACTTTCACCACCGATAAATCCACGATAATTGAGAATTTCAACAAGCATTTTTCTACGGCTGGCCATGCATTCCACCTTGCTACCCCTACCCTGGTCAACAGCTCTGCACCCCCCACAGCAACTTGCCCAATCCTCCCCCATTTCTCCTTCACCCAAATCCAGATATAGCTCCCTTCAGTAACCACGAGCACAACCGTTCCTTGATTTTAACTGGCGGCTTTATTCTGTAGTTTTAGTCAGAATTATCACCTTCCGTGAGAACTATAAAGTAAATGAAAAATACAGTTAAGCACACTCTTACAACCTTATCTTACGAGTGACTTATTAGCTTGGTATAACTCTGAAGTGCTTACATACATAACAGTTTAACCGGCGTTATAACAGGTTCAGATTAACACATGAATAAAGGAACAAATACCTCATTGGCTGCTTATTACAGAAGGGAGGAAATCAAACTTCACACTTATTATTCCTTGCATGAATTCACACTTCATCCTAACATACGCTCGTCAACCCATCATCGACATAAAAGTTCCTTTCTATGAACTGGATAGACTTCTCGCTGAAGCTTCCTCGTCCTTCGGCAGCAAGATGTTTGAGACCATAGTTGGCGCAACCAGGAGATGAAGCTGCGCCGAACAAGTGGACCATCATACGATCCAAAAGTGTGTTGCTACAATAAGGATCCCCGTTACAACAGTATTAGCTACGTAGTTCCGCTTGTATTATATTATATTGTGGTCCTTCTGTAGCTCAGTTGGTAGAGCATGGCGCTTGTAACGCCAGGGTAGTGGGTTCGATCCCCGGGACCACCCATATGTAGAATGTATGCACACATGACTGTAAGTCGCGTTGGATAAAAGCGTCTGCTAAATGGCATATATTATTATATATTATTATATATATTTCCCCCGCACAGCGGACACATAAACAATTCAAACAAAAGACAACGACATAACCTGTAAGTCTAACTGTCAGTTACACCAGACAGCTGATGTTCTTAAAGAGCTGCAAAGTCTGGACCACTACAAACCAGCTGGGCTAGACAATCTGGACCCTCTCTTTCTAAAATAATCCGTCGCAAATTGTTGCAACCCCTATTATTAGCCTGTTCAACCTCTCGTATCGTCTGAGATCCCCAAAGATTGGAAAGCTGCCACGGTCATCCCCCTCCTCAAAGGGAGGAGACACTAGATCCAAACTGTTACAGACCTATTATATCTATCCCGCCCTGCCTTTCTAAAGTCTTCAAAAGCCAAGTTAACAAACAGATCACCGACCATTTCGAATCCCACCGTACCTTCTCCGCTATGCAATCTGGTTTCCGAGCTGGTCATGGGTGTACCTCAGCCACGCTCAAGGTCCTAAACGATATCATAACCGTCATCGATAAAAGACAATACTGTGCAGCCGTACCCGTCAACCTGGCCAAGGCTTTCGACTCTGTCAATCACCGCATTCTTATCGGTTGACTCAACAGCTTTGGTTTCTCAAATGACTGCCTCGCCTGGTTCACCAACTACTTCTCAGACAGAGTTCAGTGTGTCAAATCGGAGGGCATGTTGTCCGGACCTCTGGCAGTCTCTATGGGGGTGCCACAGGGTTCAATTCTCGGGCCGACTCTTTTCTCTGTATACATCAATGATGTTGCTCTTACTGCTGGTGAGTCTCTGATCCACCTCTATGCAGACGACACCATTCTGTATACTTCTGGCCCTTCCTTGGATACTGTTAACAAACTTCCAGATGAGCTTCAATACAACTCTCCTTCCGTGGATTCCAACTGCTCTTAAATGCAAGTAAAACTAAATGCACGCTCTTCAACCGATCGCTGCTGCACCTGCCTGCCCGTCCAGCATCACTACTCTGGACGGTTCTGACATAGAATATGTGGACAACTACAAATACCTAGGTGTCTGGTTCGACTGTAAACTCTCCTTCCAGACTCACATTAAGCATCTCCAAACCAAAATTCAATCTAGAATCGGCTTCCTATTTCACAACAAAGCATCCTTCACTCATGCTGCCAAACATACCCTCGTAAAACTAACTATTCTACCGATCCTTGACTTCGGCGATGTCACTTTCAAAATAGCCTCCAACACTCTACTCAGCAAATTGAATGCAGTCTATCACAGTGAAATCCGTTTTGTCATCAAAGCCCAATATACACCACTGTGACCCGTATGCTCTCGTTGGCTGGCCCTCGCTTCATATTCTCAACAAACCCACTGGCTCCAGCTGTCAGAGCAGCTCACAGATCACTGTACCTATACATAGCCCATCTGTAAATAACCCATCCAACTACCTCATCCCCATACTGTATTTATTTATCTTGCTCCTTTGCACCCCAGTATCTTTACTTGCACATTCATCTTCTACACATCTATTACTCCAGTGTTTAATTGCTACATTGTAATTACTTCACCACTATGGCCTATTTATTGCCTTACCTCCCTAATTTTACCTCATTTGCACACACTGTATATAGATGTTTCTATTGTGTTATTGACTGTACATTTGTTTATTCCATGTGTAACTCTGTGTTGTTGTTTGTGTCACACTGCTTTGCTTTATCTTGGCCAGTTCGCAGTTGTAAATGAGAACTTGTTCTCAACTGGCTTACCTGGCTAAATAAAAGGTGAAATAAAAAAATATGTAAAAATGATTACACAGCAAAACACACACACTCACACACTAGCATAGCTACTTACCTCATCACCTTTAATGCCCGGCAGAGATCTGCCAGTGTCACCCTGAAACACAAACACGTTTGTAAGTGTATGTGTATGTGTGTGTGTGCGCGCGTGTGTGTGTGCCCACTCACTGGTTCTCCTCTAGCCCCGGGTGGACCGTAGGGACCCTAGATGAAAGAGAGAGAAATATCTTAACACGTATACACATACTGTTCACCACTATATAATCTCATTAACTACATACAGTACTGTAAGACGTGCAGGTCACACAAAACAAAAGATATACATGTTTCACATCACAGAATCGTCTGTATTCAATAGCAAAGACGATTACAAAAAGCCCTATTGCTCACATCATTTCCATTAGGTCCAGCAGGGCCTGTGTGACCCTTGGGTCCCGCATGGCCAGGTGATCCCTGGAGGAAAAACATGACAGAGCACAGGGTCGTGTTCATTAGGCACAAAAATGGAAGAAAACCCTCTGAAGGGATGTGAAACAGACAGGTACTATCTGTACTTGTCGTCCAATAAGAAAACACTCATTTTCCTTTAACTAAATATTTTTGCTACGGTGGCCCTACTGAACATATTACCCAGATCTTGTTGACATACATTTGTTTGTTTTTTTACTTCTAATTGATGAGTCAAAAAGGCAATAAATGAGTGTTTTAGAGTTAAATGTTGTGAAACACAACTGCTACTACAGCTTATATCATTGTTTTACTAAATGTAAATTGACTGAGAACATATTCTCTTTTACAGAAACAACCTGGTGGTCGAGTTACAGTGTGGGAGGGGAAATACTAGTACTATCAAAGTTTTACAGAGTAACTATGTCTGAACATCTACAGTGTGGGAGGAGAAATACTAGTACTATCAAAGTTTTACAGAGTAACTATGTCTGAACATCTACAGTGTGGGAGGAGAAATACTAGTACTATCAAAGTTTTACAGAGTAACTATGTCTGAACGTCTACAGTGCGGGAGGAGAAATACTAGTACCATCAAAGTTTTACAGAGTAACTATGTCTGAACATCTACAGTGTGGGAGGAGAAATACTAGTACTATCAAAGTTTTACAGAGTAACTATGTCTGAACGTCTACAGTGCGGGAGGAGAAATACTAGTACCATCAAAGTTTTACAGAGTAACTATGTCTGAACGTCTACAGTGCGGGAGGAGAAATACTAGTACCATCAAAGTTTTACAGAGTAACTATGTCTGAACGTCTACAGTGCCTTCAGAATGTATTCACACCCTTTGACTTTTTCCACGTTTAGTTGAGTTACAAAAGTGGGATTCAAATTGAATGAATTGTCATTTTTAGTCAACGATCTACACAACATACTCGGTAATGTCAAATTTGAAGAAAAATGCAATATTTCTTTGAGGAAATAAAGGAAATAAAACACCAATATATCTTGATTATATAAGTGTTGAACCCCCTGAGTCAATACTTGTTAGAGTCACCTTTGGCAGGGATTACTGCTGTGAGTCTTTCTGGGAAAATCTCAAAGAGTTTTCCACACCTGGATGGTACATTATTATTTTAAGAAATTGTCGAGCTCTGTCAAGTTGGTTGTTGATCATTGCTAGACAGACATTTTCAAGCCATATTATTTTCAAGCTAATTTAAGTCAAAACTGTAACTTTTCCACTCAGGAACATTCAATGTTGTCTAGGTTATCAACTCCACTGTGTACAGTATTTGACCTTGTGTTTTAGGTTATTGTCCTACTGAAAGGTGAATGTCTTATTGCAAACAGGATGCATGTTTTGGAATATTGTTATTCTGTACAGGCTTCCTTCTTTTCACTCTGACAACAACGTTGTTGATCCATCCACAGTTATCTCCTATCACAGCCATTAAACTATATAACTGTTTTAAAAATCACCATTGGTGTCATGGTGAAATCCCTGAGTGATTTCCTTCCTCTCCGGCAAAGGATTTCGAAAGGGTGTCTGTATCTTTGTAATGACTGGGTGTATTGATACACCATCCAAAGTGTAAAAATAATAACTTCACCATGCTCAAAGGGAGCCATCTACCAATAGGTGCATTCTTTGCGACCCATAGGAAAACCTCCCTGGTCTTTGTGCTTGAATCTGTGCTTGAAATTCACTGCTCAATTTAGGGACCTTAATTGTATGTGTAGGGTACAGAGATGGGGTATTCACTTAAAAATCATGTTAAACACTATTATTGCACACAAGTTGAGTCCATGCAACTTATTATGTGACTTGTTAAGCACCTATTCACTCCTGAACTTATTGAGGCCATTACAAAGGGTTGAACACTTATTGACTCAAGATATTTCAGATTTACATTTTTTATTAATTTGCAAACATTTCTAAAAACATAATTCCACTTTGCCATTATGGGGTATTTTGTAGATCAGTGACATAAAAATCTCAATTTAATACATTTTTAATTCAGGCTGCAACACAAGAAAATGTGGAAAAAGTCAAGGGGTGTGAATACATTGAAGACACTGTACCTGTCACCTCCTCCCATCTCTGGGTCCTGGAGTTCAAAGCTGCCGTAGCTGTACACCCCCGTCACCGTGGTAACGTGTTTACCTGTAGTGTTCTAAGAATGCGGAGTGATAGTGAAAACGATGAAACACTTACAGATCTTCCAGGAGGCCCAGGGTCGCCCTGTCAAATATTAACAAGTCTTAGTTTGTGTAATATAACGCACATGTACACAGACACACACACACACACACACAAAAATATTACTCACAGGAAGGCCAGGTCCAGATACATCGTAGACAGGCTCCCCTTTTGTTCCTTTGGGACCGAGATATCCCTGAAGGAAAGTCAAAATGATAGGTCAGGAGATATCCCTGAAGGAAAGTCTAAACGATAGGTCAGGAGATATCCCTGAAGGAAAGTCAAAATGATAGGTCAGGAGATATCCCTGAAGGAAAGTCAAAATGATAGGTTAGGAGATATCCCTGAAGGAAAGTCTAAACGATAGGTCAGGAGATATCCCCGAAGGAAAGCCTAAACGATAGGTCTGGAGATATCACCGAAGGAAAGCCTAAACGATAGGTCTGGAGATATCACCGAAGGAAAGCCTAAACGATAGGTCAGGAGATATCCCCGAAGGAAAGTCTAAACGATAAGCTTGGAGATATCCCTGAAGGAAAGCCTAAACGATAGGTCAGGAGATATCCCTGAAGGAAAGTCAAAATGATAGGTTAGGAGATATCCCTGAAGGAAAGTCTAAACGATAGGTCAGGAGATATCCCCGAAGGAAAGCCTAAACGATAGGTCAGGAGATATCCCCGAAGGAAAGCCTAAACGATAGGTCTGGAGATATCACCGAAGGAAAGCCTAAACGATAGGTCAGGAGATATCCCCGAAGGAAAGCCTAAACGATAGGTCAGGAGATATCCCGAAGGAAAGCCTAAACGATAGGTCAGGAGATATCACCGAAGGAAAGCCTAAACGATAGGTCAGGAGATATCCCCGAAGGAAAGTCTAAACGATAAGCTTGGAGATCATGAAGTTATATTCTATTCTATGGTATTTCTATTGTTCGGCACCATTGAGGGGTGAATGGCTTCAAAGGGAGTTGGGTGACGGTAAAGACCATATGATGTCTACCCTATCTCCAGACTGGAGGTGTGTGAAGGTAAAAGACCATATGATGTCTACCCTGGAGGTGGGTGAAGGTAAAGACCATATGATGTCTACCCTATCTCCAGACTGGAGATGTGTGAAGGTAAAGACCATATGGAGGTGGGTGAAGGTAAAGACTATATGATGTCTACCCTATCTCCAGACTGGAGGTGGGTGAAGGTAGAGACCATATGATGTCTACCCTATCTCCAGACTGGAGGTGGGTGAAGGTAGAGACCATATGATGTCTACCCTATCTCCAGACTGGAGGTGGGTGAAGGTAGAGACCATATGATGTCTACCCTATCTCCAGACTGGAGGTGGGTGAAGGTAGAGACCATATGATGTCTACCCAGACTATCTCCAGACTGGAGGTGGGTGAAGGTAGAGACCATATGATGTCTACCCTATCTCCAGACTGGAGGTGGGTGAAGGTAGAGACCATATGATGTCTACCCTATCTCCAGACTGGAGGTGGGTGAAGGTAGAGACCATATGATGTCTACCCTATCTCCAGACTGGAGGTGGGTGAAGGTAGAGACCATATGATGTCTACCCTATCTCCAGACTGGAGGTGGGGTTGCTAATAGGAGTCCCCTCACCCTGGGTCCAGGGAATCCGTTCGTGCCATGAACACCGGGTATCCCCGTCAGTCCCCTGGTCCCGTTACAGCCGTCTAGCCCCGGCAGGCCAGGATTCCCCCCAGCACCAACGTGACCCTGAAACCACAAATCGGCAGGCCCGAGAACCACACAGTTATGGAAAGATACTCAGAGTACACCCTGTAAACACCCTGAACACCCTGTAAACACCCTGTAAACACCCTGTAAACACCCTGTAAACACCCTGTAAACACCCTGTAAACACCCTGTAAACACCCTGAACACCCTGTAAACACCCTGTAAACACCCTGAAAACACCCTGTAAACACCCTGAAAACACCCTGTAAACACCCTGTAAACACCCTGAACACCCTGTAAACACCCTGAAAACACCCTGTAAACACCCTGTAAACACCCTGTAAACACCCTGTAAACACCCTGAACACCCTGTAAACACCCTGAAAACACCATGACCACCCTGTAAACACCATGACCACCCTGTAAACACCCTGTAAACACCCTGAAAACACCATGACCACCCTGTAAACACCCTGTAAACACCCTGAACACCCTGTAAACACCCTGAAAACACCCTGTAAACACCCTGTAAACACCCTGTAAACACCCTGTAAACACCCTGTAAACACCCTGTAAACACCCTGTAAACACCCTGTAAACACCCTGAACACCCTGTAAACACCCTGTAAACACCCTGTAAACACCCTGTAAACACCCTGAACACCCTGTAAACACCCTGTAAACACCATGAACACCCTGTAAACACCCTGAACACCCTGTAAACACCCTGTAAACACCCTGTAAACACCCTGTAAACACCCTGTAAACACCCTGAACACCCTGTAAACACCCTGTAAACACCCTGTAAACACCCTGTAAACACCCTGTAAACACCCTGTAAACACCCTGTAAACACCCTGAACACCCTGTAAACACCCTGTAAACACCCTGTAAACACCCTGAACACCCTGTAAACACCCTGTAAACACCATGAACACCCTGTAAACACCATGACCACCCTGTAAACACCCTGTAAACACCCTGTAAACACCCTGTAAACACCCTGTAAACACCCTGAACACCCTGTAAACACCATGACCACCCTGTAAACACCCTGAACACCCTGTAAACACCATGAACACCCTGTAAACACCCTGTAAACACCCTGTAAACACCATGAACACCCTGTAAACACCCTGTAAACACCCTGTAAACACCCTGAACACCCTGTAAACACCCTGAACACCCTGTAAACACCATGACCACCCTGTAAACACCCTGTAAACACCCTGTAAACACCATGACCACCCTGTAAACACCCTGTAAACACCCTGTAAACACCATGACCACCCTGTAAACACCCTGTAAACACCCTGTAAACACCCTGTAAACACCATGACCACCCTGTAAACACCATGACCACCCTGTAAACACCATGACCACCCTGTAAACACCCTGTAAACACCCTGTAAACACCCTGTAAACACCATGAACACCCACCATGTGGTGTATAACAGTATGCACTGGAAATTATTACTGGAAACATTACATGAAGTATGTTTCATTTTCTCTTTATAAATAAGAACATGTGTTTTTTTAATGTTCTTTACTAGGGTTAATGTTCTTTACTAAGGTTAGCTGGCCTTTTGGTTGTAATATATTTCATAAATATGTAACGACTAAAAGGCCATAACAGTTCAGTAAACTCTAATATCAATCACAGCCTTTCTGGACAATGTAAAGTAACTTTCTAGTGTTTACACCTATAAAAAACCTATAATACAATATGAGTGAAATACCTCTCCTTCCAAAACGTTTAAATTAAGTATGTTAAAAACCAGTTTTTCTGTGTTGGAATGGTGTGGGCGTACCCCAACAACAGAATGGTGTGGGCGTACCCCAACAACAGAATGGTGTGGGTGTACCCCAACAACAGAATGGTGTGGGCGTACCCTAACAACAGAATGGTGTGGGCGTACCCTAACAACAGAATGGTGTGGGCGTACCCCAACAACAGAATGGTGTGGGCGTACCCCAACAACAGAATGGTGTGGGTGTACCCCAACAACAGAATGGTGTGGGTGTACCCCAACAACAGAATGGTGTGGGCGTACCCCAACAACAGAATGGTGTGGGCGTACCCCAACAACAGAATGGTGTGGGCGTACCCCAACAACAGAATGGTGTGGGCGTACCCCAACAACAGAATGGTGTGGGCGTACCCCAACAACAGAATGGTGTGGGCGTACCCCAACAACAGAATGGTGTGGGCGTACCCCAACAACAGAATGGTGTGGGCGTACCCCAACAACAGAATGGTGTGGGCGTACCCCAACAACAGAATGGTGTGGGCGTACCCCAACAACAGAATGGTGTGGGTGTACCCCAACAACAGAATGGTGTGGGTGTACCCCAACAACAGAATGGTGTGGGTGTACCCCAACAACAGAATGGTGTGGGCGTACCCCAACAACAGAATGGTGTGGGTGTACCCCAACAACAGAATGGTGTGGGCGTACCCCAACAACAGAATGGTGTGGGCGTATACCGGTCATTTAAAAAAATTAATGAGAGTAGACCACTGATTGGCCAGCATGTTCTATGAGGAAATAGCCTGTTGGAGATACAAGTTCAATTTTTTTTTTTTTAAGTGTTTTATGATTTTACGATATTATTCTCTCTACTATTATTCTGACATTTCACCTTCTTCAAATAAAGTGGTGATCCTTCCTGACCTGAGCCAGGGAATTTTTACTAGGATTAAATGTCAGGAATTGTGAAAAACTGAGTTTAAATGTATTTGTCTAAAGTGTATGTAAACTTCCGACTTCAACTGTATGTGTTATTTTATAGTTTTGATGCTTTCACTATTATTCTACAACGTAGAACATAGTACAAATAAAGAAACATCCTGGAATGAGTATGTGTCCAAACCTTTGACTGGTACTATATATAATTATTATTAATATTATTGGACATAAAAGACCAGCAAATCAGCTCCAAGTGATTTTAATTTTGTAAATCTGGTCCAAGGTATTGCCATTAAGAAATGTGATAGTCATTTCAAACTTAAATTTGTATACAATGTTTTAAATCAAATATTATATCTGTTTGGGCTTCTTGTGGTCAGTTTGCAGTCTACAAATGATTTGTCATTATGTTCCAGTCCACTGACCATCCGCTCCAGAAAACAAAAGAAAAGAAATCAGCCCGCGGGTTCTGTTGAGGAGGTGCACCGTTCCAGCGCTCCACCAACAAAAAAGAGATCTAATATAAATCATGTAGCCCACAGCGTAGAAACAGTATGTGGAGTTTTCTGTAGCCTAGAGGCTGGAGATCAAATGTATGACAATATCATGAGACAAGCACTTTCTACACCATGCACGTTTCTTCGGTCAAATTGCCGAACCTGGCACCCGCTCAAAACATAACATCTGCTTCTATGTGAATATGACATATTATCAAACAATATATCCTAAAAACCGGACAGGTCCAAGTAAAATGGACAATATGGAATGGACAATCAGGCTACTCAACTGTTGTTCACCCACAGGGTGCAACTCAGAGTGTGATCAGTGGTTTCAAGATTGTATTCGTACATTTTTTACGAGCAGCAACACAGCAAAAAATAAAATACTTCTGCATTTCCCACTGTGTAAAAAAACAGATTCTCATTGCAAAATAGACTCAGGATAACTTCTGATAAAGTTGGGTAGCTGATATTCAGAGCTTAAATAGCCCAAATGATTAGTCACAGGAATCAGGACTAATAAAGCCAATACAACTGACTGTTTTACAAACAGTAGGCCTTCCACGTGGATGGGCATTGATTCAATTCAATTCAGACCAGCACTGCAGGCTACACCTTTGTAGTTTTGGGTGGGGAGGACAGCCTTTGTTTCTGTCTCGTTAGGCCAACAGATCGGCCAGGACTGGGCGTGTGTGTGTGTGTGTGTGTGTGTGTGTGTGTGTGTGTGTGTGTGTGTGTGTGTGTGTGTGTGTGTGTGTGTGTGTGTGTGTGTGTGTGTGTGTGTGTGTGTGTGTGTGTGTGTGTGTGTGTGTGTGTGTGTGTGTGTGTGTGTGTGTGTGTGTGTGTGTGTGTGTGTGTGTGTGTGTGTGTGTGTGTGTGTTGCCTGAACTGTACAAATATCCACTGTGTGTATCTATGTTGTTGTAGCAAACCTTTGAGGCATGCTCTCTTCAGGGTTGAATCTTGATTTGAGATCCCAGGTCCCCATAATCTGATCTGTGTTCTTTTCTCTAATCTCCCATATTTATGTGATAATATTTACATACTCAGATGACAAATGATGATGATGCTGCCGCTGGTGATTTACTTACGTTGACACCATCGATACCAGGAAATCCTGGGTGACCAGTCGGACCCTGCAATACAAAACAAGGTGGCATCAGACTGTCCACTCTCAATGACAGGTATAGAACACAGACTCTCACTCTGCATATCTGTCTCTCATACACTCATGTCAAACCAAGGTAAGACAGGCAGAGACAACATAGAAATACAACTACACAAACATAGAGAAAGACAGACCAACACCCACAAAGTCACACCCACAAAGTCACACCCACAAAGTCAAACCCACAAAGTCAAACCCACAAAGTCAAACCCACAAAGTCAAACCCACAAAGTCACACCCAGACACTCACCCTTTCCCCTTTTTTCCCATCCAGCCCAGGTGGTCCCTCATCACCCCTCCTTCCCTTCTCTCCGTGAGGCCCTGCGGAGCCCCTGATGCCATCTGGGCCCTGTGGTCCCTGCTTCCCCAGCTTCCCTGGGCCACCCTGGAGAGGAAAAAGAGAGCTCAAGTAGTAACAATACGATTTACACAGCACACACTTCTGATCTGGGTGTATGTAGTCCTCAATATCACATTAGCGCATTGAGCTAAAGCCTAGGCCTTAGCTATGAGGACTAATACAAGTATTCAGGTCTGGAAAACAAGGATATGTATGAGCTGAAAACATGGGTTGAATCCCTGCTACTGCACTGAGCACAATATTACCCTTTTCTCTTTCCACCAGGAAAATCTATTAATTCATCCGCAGCTTCTATTAATTCATTTTACATGTCTTTTATTTACTAAGTGTGCAGACATCACTTTCTTATCAAGTTTCTCAGCAAACCTATACATTCATTTGTACCATAGTATCATACATAATAGGCTACTGTACATGTCTGAGCACTAGCTCAAAGTGGTCTCTGTATAAAACACTAGAATTTCAGACTCAGGTCTGTCTGTGAGGTTCCTTGGGATCATGGTTGCACAGTGGTGGACTGTGGGGGTCCAGTGGAGCGAGGTGAGAATTGAAAAGTCATACCCGGGCTCCCTTGGCGGGGAGACAGCTGCACACTGAGCAGTCTCTGCCATCACACGAGCCCAGCTTCTCTCCCTGAAACACACACACACACACACACACACCAATGAGACGCTGCCACACTGTGACAGCCATGAAGTATGATCAATGAGGCGCTGCCACACTATGACAGCCATGAAGACTAACCAAAGAGGCATTGAAGAGATCAGTTAGAGGGACAGACTAGTGATGGGCACCGACATGGATAATTCAATATGATATTGATATGAGCAAGGCATAATACGGTTTCACATTCCTTTCAACCTACACTATTATGTAAAAAGCATGCATGACTGTTCCTGCATGCACAAAACCCTCACACAGTCCTTCTCAATAGACTCTCAACTCAGCATACTTCGTTGCCTGCTGATGGGGCATCAACGGTAGATGGGCTTCCCATTGTATTCAAACTTGTTGGGTAGGTTTTAGAGTCCAAGAACATTCACAACCTGGCCTAATGGGCAACCAGTTGTCTGTACTTCACAGAGACATGGAAGCTAACAAAAAGTGAACATTTACACAATTGCAATGTTGTTGTTTTCAAACATTGGAAGTGGGGTAATATGAGGTAAAAAAAAAAAAAAAAAATTCCGATATATATTTCGATATGATTTTGATATCAAATGGAAAAATGCTACAGATATCGATAATGAACTTTCCATAAATTGGTGCCCAATCCCTAGAGTGAACTGTGAAACTTTGCATGTTTTATGACAGAAGACCCTAAAGATGCAACTGAATTTCATCGGTTTTGCTTTGACTACTTTCAACCATAGTGTAAAACATAAGTTGTGTGGGCTACACACGGTCGTATTCATCAAACTAGGTCATCCTTCATAGACCCCCAAGAAAGTCAAAAGTATATACTGTGTGTGCTTGTGTGTCAGTGCGTTTGAATGTTTCTGTGCGAGAAAGGTATTTCACAGCCTGTGTGTTTTTTTTCAAATCAACTAACTGCTTTCTGTCTCCTCTCCATAGCTTGTGTTGAAAGTCAGTTGCACAAACACCGAGCAATGTTAGTTTAGGGTTCCTAAATATTTGGATATTTATGTTATTAGGCAGGAAGGGCTCCTACTACACATTTGGCAATAAAACAGAGCTTCAATCCCTGTGTGAACTCTTAAACCAGACTCACATTTAACAGTTTAATTCATTAATGATTTTAATACCGTGGATGTGGACCAAGTCTAAAGAGGAGGATGATTTGGGTTTTGTTTACATGGAGTGCAACCATACAAATGTTGAGGGTGTAGGGGAATTCCATTCAGATCCTATTGCCCTGGATCAATATTCCCCAAAACTGTCAGTACCAGGATGTTAGCTAGGGGTACAACAATAGGTTGGATTGCCAGTGAAGATCATGAGCAGCATCCCACTGAGAACACACTGGTTGAACCAACATGGAATACATGTTGCATTGACATCTGTGTCCAGTGGGCGGTGACATAAACGCTAATGCAAACAACACTAATGCACACAACACTAATGCACACAACATAAATGCAAACAACACTAATGCAAACAACACTAATGCACACAACACTAATGCAAACAACACTAATGCACACAACATGAATGCAAACAACACTAATGCAAACAACACTAATGCAAACAACACTAATGCACACAACACTAATGCACACAACACTAATGCACACAACACTAATGCACACAACATAAATGCAAACAACACTAATGCAAACAACACTAATGCACACAACATGAATGCAAACAACACGAATGCAAACAACACTAATGCAAACAACACTAATGCACACAACACTAATGCACACAACACTAATGCACACAACACTAATGCACACAACACTAATGCACACAACACTAATGCAAACAACACTAATGCAAACAACACTAACGCAAACAACACTAACGCAAACAACACTAATGCAAACAACGCTAGTGCAAACAACACTAATCCAAACAACACTAACTTATCTTAAGTACAGTAGGGGCAATATTTACCTGTTGCAAAAAAACAGCTGAGCTGTGAACTAACGTACCGCAGCGCTCTAAACAACGCGAGTTTCCATATTGTACCTCACGATTGCATTGCATGTGGCGTGTGTATCATGTGGCGTGTGTATCATGCGGTGACTAAATCAAGTCCCAATGCAGACAAAAAATATATATATATTTTTATATTTCCACACTATAAGGTTATACTGTACAATTGTGAAAATTATGATAATGCCGTTTGATAAGACTGCCTGAAATCTCTGCCTGTTTTGGTGGAATAGTTTTGGCCTGCCTGGTGACCAGGCAGTAAATTAGTTAATTAACCAATGAGAAAGTGAGTTCTAAACCTCTCTGCAACTAAAAGCTAGTTTTCCGTTTTCCCCTCCCCACTCAGAACACTCCCAGACAGTCCTAGCCAAATTAACATAGTTTACCCTCCACTACAACCCTTGTACGGCACCATGTGTGTGTGTGTGTGTGTGTGTGTGTGGGGGGGTTCACAGTGTGCAATACTGAACACGGACGAAGACAGACCAACCTACTGAAACACCGCATAATCACTCTGACTGAAACAGTTTGACTTGAGGTCAAGGCAGAAATTCCACAGTTGATGGATTTAAGTTTATCTTAGTTCTAAACAACTACATTCCAACAGTGAAGCCAAAACAAACCCTTGTAAAAAGGTCAGCTTAGTTCAAATAGAGAGAGTAAAGCTGATGCTAGATCTGTTTCTGTGGGAAACTTCTACCATTTGAAACTGCTGTACAGAGGGGATTAAATGTTACTTCTACTTACAGCATTGACCCTCTGTTCAGAGATGTGCAGCAGGAGGATCCACCTGTAATTTCACAAAGTGTTACAGTAAACCTCCATTCATCAAAATCACATGGCTGGGAGGCCTCTTAACTCATATGTTTTGGCGTCTCTGCAGGAATTCTCATCCGTTGCTGTTTGAGGTCTAATGCACAGATATAGGACCTTCATTTAATCACAATGTTGTTGCAGGAAATGCATCAACCCCTACAAAAATCTGCTTTAATTAACATCCTATAGTATAGTGTTGTCAAGTGGGAAGGCACTGTCTTGGTCTGGACATGTGGGTCTGGACATGTGGGTCTGGACATGTGGGTCTGAAGTTGTGGGTCTGGACATGTGGGTCTGGACATGTGGGTCTGGACATGTGGGTCTGAACTTGTGGGTCTGAACTTGTGGGTCTGAACTTGTGGGTCTGAACTTGTGGGTCTGAAGTTGTGGGTCTGAAGTTGTGGGTCTGGACATGTGGGTCTGGACATGTGTGTCTGGACATGTGGGTCTGGACATGTGGGTCTGGACATGTGGGTCTGGACATGTGGGTCTGGACATGTGTGTCTGGACATGTGGGTCTGGACATGTGGGTCTGGACATGTGGGTCTGGACATGTGGGTCTGGACATGTGGGTCTGGACATGTGTGTCTGGACATGTGTGTCTGGACATGTGTGATATTAGACATGCACAGCGCTGTGAAGAAGTATTTGCCTCCTTCCTGATTTCTTGTTGTTTTTTCACATTTGTCACTTAAATGTTTCAGATCATCAAACACATGTTAATATTACACAAAGATAACCCAAGTAAACACAAAATGCAGTTTAAGTGATGATTTTATTTATTTTGTCAAAAAAATATATATCCGAACCTTCATGGCCCTATGTGGAAAAAGTAAATGCCCCCTAAACATAATAACTGTTTGTGCCATCCTCTGCAGCAACAACTGAAATCAAGCGTTTGCGATAACTGGCAATGAGTCTTTCACATCGCTGTGGAGGAATTTTCGCCCACTCTTCCTTGCAGAATTGTTTTAATTCAGCCAGATCGGAGGGTTTGAGCATGAACCGCCTTTTTATGGTCACACCACAGCATCTCAATTGGATTGAAGTCCAGACTTTGACGAGGCCAGTCCAAAACCTTCATTTAGTTGTTTTGTTAAGCCATTCAGAGGTGGACTTGCTGGTGTGTTTTGGATCATTGTCCTGCTGCAGAACCCAAGTGCGCTTCAGCTTGAGGTCATGAACTGATGGCCGGACATTCTCCTTCAGGATATTTTGGTAGAGAGCAGAATTCCTGGTTCCATCAATCACAGCCAGTCGTCCAGGTCCTGAAGCAGCAAAGCAGCCCCAGACCATCACACTACCACCACCATGCTGACCCCAGACCATCACACTACCACCACCATGCTGACCCCAGACCATCACACTACCACCACCATGCTGACCCCAGACCATCACACTACCACCACCATGCTGACCCCAAACCATCACACCACCACCACCATGCTGACCCCAGACCATCACACTACCACCACCATGCTGACCCCAGACCATCACACTACCACCACCATGCTGACCCCAGACCATCACACCACCACCACCATGCTGACCCCAGACCATCACACTACCACCACCATGCTGACCCCAAACCATCACACTACCACCACCATGCTGACCCCAGACCATCACACCACCACCATGCTGACCCCAGACCATCACACTACCACCACCATGCTGACCCCAGACCATCACACCACCACCACCATGCTGACCCCAGACCATCACACTACCACCATGCTGACCCCAGACCATCACACCACCACCATGCTGACCCCAGACCATCACACTACCACCATGCTGACCCCAGACCATCACACCACCACCATGCTGACCCCAGACCATCACACCACCACCATGCTGACCCCAGACCATCACACCACCACCACCATGCTGACCCCAGACCATCACACTACCACCACCATGCTGACCCCAGACCATCACACTACCACCACCATGCTGACCCCAGACCATCACACCACCACCATGCTGACCCCAGACCATCACACTACCACCACCATGCTGACCCCAGACCATCACACTACCACCACCATGCTGACCCCAGACCATCACACCACCACCATGCTGACCCCAGACCATCACACCACCACCATGCTGACCCCAGACCATCACACCACCACCATGTTTGACTGTTGGTATGATGTTCTGTTTCTGAAATGCTGTGTTACTTTTACGCCAGATGTAATGGGATGCACACCTTCCAAAAAGTTCAACTTTTGTCTCGTCAGTCCACAGAATATTTTCCCAAAAGTCTTGGGGCTCATTAAGATGGTTTTTTTTGTTGCCAAAAGTGAGCCTTTATGTTCTTTTTGGTCAGCAGTCATTTTCGCCTTGGAACTCTGCCACGGATGCCATTTTTGACCAGTCTCTTTCTTATGGTTGAGTCATGGACACTGACCTTAACTGAGGCAAGTGAGGCCTGCAGTTCTTTAGATGTTGTTGTGGGTTCTTTTGTGACCTCTTGGATAAGTCCTCACTGTGTTCTTGGGGTAATTTGGTAGCCTGGCCACTCCTGGGAAGGTTCACCACTGTTCTAAATGTTCTCCATTTGTGGATAATGTCTCTCACCGTGGTTCACTGGAGTCCCAGAGCTTTAGAACTGGCTTTGTAACCCTTTCCAGACTGATAAATTACTTTGTTTCTCATCTGTTCCTAAATTTCTTTGGATCGCGGCATGATGTCTTGCTTTTTGAGATCTTTTGGCCTACTTCACTTTGTCAGACAGGTTCTATTTAAATGATTTCTTGATTCAATAGGTCTGGCAGTAATCAGGCCTGGGTGTGGCTAGTGAAATTGAACTCAGCTTTCCAAATTTTTTTGATTAACCACAGTAAATTCATGATTTAACAAGGGGGGGCAATTACTTTGTCACATAGGGCCATGAAGGTTCGGATAGCTTTAATCCCTTAATAAATACAATTATCACTTAAAAACTGCATTTTGTGTTTACTTGGGTTATCTATGTGTAATATTAACATGTGTTTGATGATCTCAAACATTTAAGTGACAAATGTGAAAAAACAATAAGAAATCAGGAAGGAGGCAAATACTTCTTCACAGCGCTGTGTGTATATGTTCAGATGTCTATTGTTTTTGTCTATTTATAGCAGAAATAATAGCAAAAAATCTCAAATAACATATATTTAAAAAAAGGGAAGGCACAGTCTATCTTTTGGGTTCAAATCAAATCAAATTGTATTTGTCACATGCACGAAATACAACCTTAGAGTGAAATGTTTACTCACAATTTTTTGTATTTTTATAAACAGATAACAGTAACAAATAATTAAAGAGCAGCAGTAACATAACAATAGTGAGGCTATATACAGGGAGGCACGGGTACATAGTCAATGTGCAGGAGCACCGGTTAGTCGAGGTCATTGAGGTTCACTGAACGTATGCCTGAATCTGTCAAGGTGTGTGTGTTGAGCATCTTGCCCTGTGCACGTCCCTTCATATTATTGTATCCATAGGTATTAAATCCTTACCACGTTAAAATTGGCATATGATGTCTTACTTTCTAACTATTGCTGTTCCAGAACGTCAATCTAGGCTGCCAGGTCTTCTAGTTTAACACGTGGATCCTACTGCTGCCACCAAGTGTTAAGATAGAAGACCACATTACTCCCAACTTCTCCACTGCAAAAAAATGCTTTCTGGTAGTAAGTGGGTGCTGTGCGTCTGCTGCATGTACAGTATAAACAGTAGCAGGGATGCTCCCATGAG
Source organism: Oncorhynchus gorbuscha (assembly GCF_021184085.1). Classification (NCBI taxonomy): domain Eukaryota; kingdom Metazoa; phylum Chordata; class Actinopteri; order Salmoniformes; family Salmonidae; genus Oncorhynchus; species Oncorhynchus gorbuscha. Next base: position 69,866,414 of record NC_060180.1, on the reverse strand, counting down.
CCCTTAACTATTATGGGTCAGGGACAACAGTTTGTGTCACAGTGCAAGGTTAAACTAGCTACAACTAGCCATCTACCTCTAATAAACTGGGTGACCTTCAGGTCTCGCAAAGGCAAGAGTAGTTCACCAAACCAAACCACCTCTGGTATGATTCACCCCCTTTGACACCCTTCTCTTCTCTGTAGAAAACACATCAATTAATACAATATATAAGGCAGGAAGACTCACCAGATAGGCAGAGAACAGAAGGTCACCCAGCAAGCGAAGGGACTCATTGGTCACTCCTTCAGATGACTCCACCCACTTAAGTGCTGCACCCTGTGATAGGTTAGGGTCACTTCAAACTGGTCAAGCTACTGAAGGCTACACCTGCCAAGCACATATAACATACCAACTAAACATACATGTAGAGTTCACACATTTAAACGTGCAATAGTAGACCTACAGGTTTGAGCCTGGGTTGTTATAAGATGTGGTAGTGAGTATATCAACTTTATTTTGCTGTGAATCTGCATTGACATAATGATCACAGTCTACAATGTCATTTTGAAGGCAGACTGCATTACATGACTAGAACCAACAAACTGAAAAATAATAGGTAAAGACAAAAGCAAGACTGGAGATAGATTAATTTAGACAATAAACAACACTTGAAAATCTGATTGAAAATCTGACTGCAAACACAGCATGACGCTATCAGTTGCACAATGAAAATGAGTCTTCAGCTATGGAAAGGTCTATAGCCTTATGTGTTCAGGTTGTCAAATGTTAAATTGAAGCTGTCATTTCACAACTTCTCAAAATACACTCTTTTCACATTCTTAAATAGTAACTTTACAGTTCTCATTGGCTTACTGGCTTGAAACTTCATGCACACATTCCATTTTTCATTGAAAGGTCCACACACACACCAATGTTCTTAAAATATTTTAGTAGGCAATATAACCTAATATTCATAGGCTACATTTCTTAAGATCGATCAAAATGTTACGTTTTTCAGAACTCACCTTATTCGTGTGTTGACTGCGTCCTCAACTCAACGGTTCCTCCGCATCCACAATAGTATATGAGTGAATATTGTAGAGCGATATGCCTTGTCTCTCGCGACTCGTTATCATTGTATGATAACACCTGCTGCCGATGCAAGCGAGGCAAAGAGAGGTCTTGAAAGATGACTAGGCTAGACCGCCCCCCACTTCACAACCTGGGCTGTCCAAAAACGAAACCCTGACTTGATAACTCACTTCACTAACTACAGTGAAGCTTCTACATCTTTTAGCAACCATTTCAAAGTTTTGCTGCAGTTTGAGAGGTTCATTGTCGTTCAATCAGATCAAAGCTGGGCACAAGGGTCGTTTTGCGCCTTTGAAGACGATGACAGATGACGCTAGATGACCGACCGGGTCCTTGTATTTTCCTTCCATTGGGACATCGTTGGAAAACGGCTCGTTTTTCGTTTCTGAATGTGGAAATCGAAAATCGACTTATTTTCTCATTCATCATCTCACAATTGGGCATGGAATATTGGAAAACAAATAACAACATCTATTACATTTTTTCCATTTTTAATTTGCATTTTTCTCATGCCTGGAAATAGAGGCCCCCTCATTGAAGATTCACAGGGATTAGGAAATATGTTTAGAGTCTAGGCTGGCAGCACAAATAAAAGATTAAACTGTGTGTTTGACAGGAAGATGAAAATACTCATATTAACTAAGATGCAGAATATATCATGAAGTGAGCATGGCAATAGGACAAACTCAACAACAACTGAACAAAGTTGGCTTGCACTAGCTGGCTAGATAGCACTGGCTGTTTACTGCTGTGTGTGTGTGTGGTCCCAAACTTTTTTTCTACAGTTAAGGTGTTGACTTGACAGCAAGGCCCAAATCCTGGGTCAAGTCTCAAATATGGCTGAATTGTTGTGCATATACAGAATACCCTTGTGTTGTACATGTTGTCATCCACTAGATGGCAGTAATGTGCTACCACCTCCACTGAAAGTTGAGAGATGTATGGAGTCCTCTGTTTCCATTGTTTCAAAGGGTAACATGAGCATAAAGCCCCGTTGGTTTTTGGCTAAGAGTAAAACAAAGTAAATCAAAACAATCCCAGTGCTACTTTCAAAGTAGTAAATCTTACTTGTTGGTCACTGGTTGTGAAATTGAACCATATTTATTTGGACCTGTTTGCCACTTCAATAGCAAAATGATTATGCTGATCCCACAGGATATCTTAATGATCAACGTGTACACCACTGAAAGTAGAGACTGTGTTTAAAAGCTCTCGTAAGGTGTTTGACATTATCATTTTGGTGGGTGCTATGCTGGACCAAAGGTTCCATGGCCACAATAATTCCGAATGAGAATGTCATGGTAATTTTAGTGCCAAATTGGACAAGAATTTGCCCCACTATGGCTCTGTCCCTGCCTACACCTACTCAGTGTAATATTTATGTTTCTGCTAATGGATTTAGGGATGGTTTCCCGGACATTGATTGAGCCTAGTCCTAGACTAAAAATCAAGATCAATAGAAGGTGCTTTATAGTCTGGGACTAGGCTAAATCTGTATCAAGGAAACCATCCCGTTAGTGTACCACAGGTACCATTTCCTTTCATCTAGTTGTTTTCTAGACATGACCTGGTGCAACAGAAATATAAACGCAACTTGTAAAGTGTTGGTCCCATGTTTCTTGAGTAGAAATAGAATGCACAAAAATCTTATTTCTCTAAAATATGTGCACAAATTTGTTTACATCCCTTTTAGTGAGCATCTTTCCTTTGCCAAGATAATCCATTCATATCAAGAAGCTGAATAAACAGTATGATCATTACACAGGTGCACCTTGTTCTGACGGCAATAAAAGGCCATTCTAAAATGTGCAGTTTTGTCGCACAACACAATGCCACAAATGTCAAACATTTTAAGGGAGTGCAATTGGCATGCTGAATGCAGAAATGTCCACCAGAGCTGTTGCCAGAGAATGTAATGTTCATTTCTCTACCATAAGCCGCCTCCAACTTCATTTTAAAGAATTTGGCAGTACGTCCAACTGGCCTCACAACCGGAGACCACGTGTAACCACGCCAGCCCAGGACCACTACGTTCAACTTCTTCACCTGTGGGATCATCTGAGACCAGCCACCCAGACAGCTGATGTAACTGTGGGTTTGCACAACCAAAGAATTTCTATACAAACTGTCAGGAACCGTCTCAGGGGAGCTAATCTGTGTGATCGTCGTCTGATGCCGCAGACTAGTAGGTTTGGGCCTTTGACTATGAATCTCTTTCACGGTAACTAGGCTTCTCCAAAACTGTGCTTACATTTACATTTACATTTAAGTAATTTAGCAGACGCTCTTATCCAGAGCGACTTACAAATTGGTGCATTCACCTTATGACATCCAGTGGAACAGTCACTTTACAATAGTGCATCTAAATCTTAAGGGGGGTGAGAGGGATTACTTATCCTATCCTAGGTATTCCTTAAAGAGGTGGGGTTTCAGGTGTCTCCGGAAGGTGGTGATTGACTCCGCTGTCCTGGCGTCGTGAGGGAGTTTGTTCCACCATTGGGGGGCCAGAGCAGCGAACAGTTTTGACTGGGCTGAGCGGGAGCTGTACTTCCTCAGTGGTAGGGAGGCGAGCAGGCCAGAGGTGGATGAACGCAGTGCCCTTGTTTGGGTGTAGGGCCTGATCAGAGCCTGGATGTACTGAGGTGCCGTTCCCCTCACAGCTCCGTAGGCAAGCACCATGGTCTTGTAGCGGATGCGAGCTTCAACTGGAAGCCAGTGGAGAGAACGGAGGAGCGGGGTGACGTGAGAGAACTTGGGAAGGTTGAACACCAGACGGGCTGCGGCGTTCTGGATGAGTTGAAGGGGTTTAATGGCACAGGCAGGGAGCCCAGCCAACAGCGAGTTGCAGTAATCCAGACGGGAGATGACAAGTGCCTGGATTAGGACCTGCGCCACTTCCTGTGTGAGGCAGGGTCGTACTCTGCGGATGTTGTAGAGCATGAACCTACAGGAACGGGCCACCGCCTTGATGTTGGTTGAGAACGAAAGGGTGTTGTCCAGGATCACGCCAAGGTTCTTGGCGCTCTGGGAGGAGGACACAATGGAGTTGTCAACCGTGATGGCGAGATCATGGAACGGGCAGTCCTTCCCCGGGAGGAAGAGCAGCTCCGTCTTGCCGAGGTTCAGCTTGAGGTGGTGATCCGTCATCCACACTGATATGTCTGCCAGACATGCAGAGATGCGATTCGCCACCTGGTCATCAGAAGGGGGAAAGGAGAAGATTAATTGTGTGTCGTCTGCATAGCAATGATAGGAGTGACCATGTGAGGTTATGACAGAGCCAAGTGACTTGGTGTATAGCGAGAATAGGAGAGGGCCAAGAACAGAGCCCTGGGGGACACCAGTGGTGAGAGCGCGTGGTGAGGAGACAGATTCTCGCCACGCCACCTGGTAGGAGCGACCTGTCAGGTAGGACGCAATCCAAGCGTGGGCCGCGCCGGAGATGCCCAACTCGGAGAGGGTGGAGAGGAGGATCTGATGGTTCACAGTATCGAAGTCAGCCGATAGATCTAGAAGGATGAGAGCAGAGGAGAGAGAGTTAGCTTTAGCAGTGCGGAGCGCCTCCGTGATACAGAGGAGAGCAGTCTCAGTTGAATGACTAGTCTTGAAACCTGACTGATTTGGATCAAGAAGGTCATTCAGAGAGAGATAGCGGGAGAGCTGCTCTGATGCCTCTGATGGTCATTAGTAGCCCGACCGTCCTCCCCTTAGTTTTGATGGCCTATATTAAAAAGAGGAGGATCCCATCAGCTTTCTATAGGCTAGGCCTACTATATTTATTTCTCAACTTTCCCAATATTAGGCACATTGCTTCGATTTACAACAGGAGTATAGCCTACCTGGCTGGCATGAAAAAGCATCTTCCATTCACTATTTAAGTACATAAGGATGACCCCTGTTCTGACAGGTGCATGATAATGGTCCACTTTAATTCAAAACAAATTTCACACATACACTACTGTTCAAAAGTTTGGGGTCACTTAGAAATGTCCTTGTTTTTTAAAGAAAAGCACATTTTTTGTTCATTAAAATAACATCAAATTGATCAGAAATACAGTGTAGACATTGTTAATGTTGTAAATGACTATTATATCTGGAAACTGCAGATATTTTATGGAATATCTACATAGGCATACAGAGGCCCATTATCAGCAACCATCATCCCTGTGTCCCAATGGCATGCTGTGTTTTCTAATCCAAGTTTATCGTTTTAAAAGGCTAATTGATCATTAGAAACCCTTTTGCAATTATGTTAGCATAGCTGAAAATGGTTGTCCTGATTAAAGAAGCAATAAAGCTGGCCTTCTGTAGACTAGTTGAGTATCTGGAGCATCAGCATTTGTGGGTACGATTACAGGCTCAAAATGACCAGAAACAAAGCACTTTCTTCTGAAACTCGTCAGGCTATTCTTGTTCTGAGAAATGAAGGCTATTCCATACGAGAAATTGCCAAGAAACTGAAGATCTCATTCAATGCTGTGTACTTCTCCCTTCACAGAACAGCGCAAACTGGCTCTAACCAGAATAGAAAGAGGAGTGGGAGGCCCCGGTGCACAACTGAGCAAGAGGACAAGTACATTAGAGTGTCTAGTTTGAGAAACAGACGCCTCACAAGTCTGGCAGCGTCATCAAATAGTACCCGCTAAACACCAGTCTCAATGTCAACAGTGAAGAGGCAACTCAGACAGGGGGTGTATATACATTCAGGGAAGTTAGATCAATTGTCATAGAAATAGTTGTGTAGCCTTCATCTGCCTTTCAGTGAGCAAGAAAATATTTTTGTGTGGTATACCCATGTCAATAAAAAAGGCTAATTTTAACTTACTGTATTGGCTGATTTAACTAACTGAAGTTAACTATGATCTGCTCAGATGCCATACTGTGCCCTTCTCCGCGGAAGACACATTATGGTTGAATGCATTCAGTTGGCAACTGACTAGGTATCCCCTTTCCTTTCCTCCGGAAACATTCAAAACTCACGCACACGCACACGCACACACACACACACACGCACACACACACACACACACACACACACACACACACACACACACACACACACACACACACACACACACACACACACACACACACACACACACACACATCAGCACTGACAAAAGCTTAATTGAATACTGTTGTATGTGTAAACAATAGACAAGTTAGGTATGCAAAATAACAGATAGGTTACCATTTACAGTAGCTGTAGTTAATCATTAAACAGCCAATTAGCACCATCAGCCAGCCATAAGATCGAGCTAAGTTAGCTACAGAAAGTAATGGGGAAATATCACCTTTCTGTAGCAGGTAGCTCTGTCCGGGCAGCTTCATCTTGTAGCATGTTGAGGGACTTTCTTATGTCCACTAGCTAGTATAACTATAGCCAGTAGCCAGTTAGGGATAGCTAGCCAGTCGACTAGCTAGTCAGTAGCCAGCTTGATAGCTAGTCAGCGGTAGCCAGCCAGTGCTAGCTAGCCAGCCAGTGCTAGCCAACTTTGTTCAGTTGTTGTTGAGTTTGTTCTATTGCCATGCTAACTTCATGCTAAGTTCTGCATTTTAGCTAACACTAGTAATTTTATCATCCTGTCACACTCATACCAACGATTTGTATAACCAACCCAAGATGTGCACGTTTGCAATAACTCAATTCACCCTTGCACTAGTTCTAAACAACACAATGCAAAGGGTAAATATTCATAACATATTCTTGTTTTGGGAACAGAAAACTGTACTGAGATCAAATGTTTCATCGATGAGAAAATTAGCAGAATGTCGGCCCAGTTCCATCTCGCTCCATACTCTCCCACTGCCAGCCACTGGGAAATTCCAAACAGATACTTCATATTTAAACATCCGGGGGAAAGATCGCTCTCCTTGATTTATCTGTGCTCAAACAGTCTAATACATTCTTTGTGCTGCCAACCTAGGCTGTATACACACACCCTAAGCCATGTGAATGTTATATGAGGGGGCATGTACTTTGAAAACTTTTTGTTGTTATTTTGTTTTTCATTATTCCATGTCCAATTCTGACACAATAAATTAGATTTCTTTTTTTTTCAGAAACTAAAAACTAAAAATTTGCCGTTTTCCGTTTTTCAGGTCATCTTCTGAATTAAATAACCACTGAACTGATGATACAGGATTACCATTCTCCTTTAAAAATATATATAAGAGTCTCCCTGCAAAGATATGCTACACTTTGGAATATAGTGCAATACACCTGTTTTTCACAGCATTGCAACCACCTTTGAAATAATTGATGGATAATTTTTATATTGTATTATTTATACCAGCATTTCTTTTGAAAGTTTACACATGTTGAAAGCTATTGTTAGATATATTTCAATAAATAAACTTTTAATAAAATATATATATATGTATGTTATTGGAATTACTCAATACAGACACCAATACACACGCACACAGGACTATTGAAGGAATCTTATTTCAGTCAGAAAATTATGTTTATATGAGTGTGAAGATATACGACTTAAAAATAACTTATGTTGGCACAAGATGGTGGGAAAGTTGAAGCATAACTGTTGAAATTACAATTAACGAAAACGTATGCTTAATTTGAATGAATGGAAATTCAAAAATTCTACAGCACAATGGCGGAGTAATGTCCTAAGTGTAAAACTAGTAATGACTCAAATATCCATGCCTTTTGGGAATCCTATAAAGTCACAAAGTTATGGGCGGAGCTAGAACATTTTCTGTGAGAAGTGTTACATAATAAACGTACTTTTAATCCGTCTGTTTGCATATTTCAAGACATGGCATATGAGGGTGTAGTGAGATACCCAAATGGGCTGGACGATTCTCTTCTCATCACACATCTTGAAAAAACGTAGGCTATACTAAATACTTGGAACTCAATCAATCCGCCATCATTAACACAATGGAAAAATCGAATGATTTATTATTTAAATATTATGGGCAACCGAAAAAAACGAACTGGTTCAATTTAAGGCCAAGTGGCAAACAATATGGATGGGGGTGTGAGCATGCGGGTCTGGCCAGATGAGATGTAGTCATTGTTTGTGTGCGTCTGTAAGTTGTTGTTCCTATGTAGAAGTTTGTATCTGTAGTGAAAAAAATACACACACACACACATATATATATATGTAAAACATAAGGAATTACTCAAAAGAGACTGCAAAACTTAAATGGGTCTCGAGCTGGGCAACGGGTTTAATACAGAGTACTAGTGACTCTTTCACTAAAAACAACAATAAAATGAATAAAGCTTTCTAGATACCCTCCAACGAATGACAGAGTATCTCCCATTTTGGCAAAATCGAGTTGACGATTATACAGATAGCAGATCAGCTCATGAATAACGGGGAGATGAAGAGTGAAAATAAGAAGGTATCTTAACCCGGACCAACTCTGTTTAAAAAATATATATCCATATGTACTCTCATACCGTTTGTAGATGACACATTATCTGGCGAAGCTCTCATATGGGCAGCAATGCGAGACAGCGCAAAGAAGCGGGGGGAATGTTATAGCGGTGTTTTACATTTACATTTTACATTTAAGTCATTTAGCAGACGCTCTTATCCAGAGCGACTTACAAATTGGTGCATTCACCTTATGACATCCAGTGGGACAGTCACTTAACAATAGTGCATCTAAAACTTAGGGGGGGTGGGGTGAGAGGGATTACTTAACCTATCCTAGGTATTCCTTAAAGAGGTGGGGTTTCAGGTGTCTCCGGAAGGTGGTGATTGACTCCGCTGTCCTGGCGTCGTGAGGGAGTTTGTTCCACCATTGGGGGGCCAGGGCAGCGAACAGTTTTGACTGGGCTGAGCGGGAGCTGTACTTCCTCAGTGGTAGGGAGGCGAGCAGGCCAGAGGTGGATGAACGCAGTGCCCTTGTTTGGGTGTAGGGCCTGATCAGAGCCTGGAGGTACTGAGGTGCCGTTCCCCTCATAGCTCCGTAGGCAAGCACCATGGTCTTGTAGCGGATGCGAGCTTCAACTGGAAGCCAGTGGAGAGAACGGAGGAGCGGGGTGACGTGAGAGAACTTGGGAAGGTTGAACACCAGACGGGCTGCGGCATTCTGGATGAATTGAAGGGGTTTAATGGCACAGGCAGGGAGCCCAGCCAACAGCGAGTTGCAGTAATCCAGACGGGAGATGACAAGTGCCTGGATTAGGACCTGTGCCGCTTCCTGTGTGAGGCAGGGTCGTACTCTGCGGATGTTGTAGAGCATGAACCTACAGGAACGGGCCACCGCCTTGATGTTAGTTGAGAACGACAGGGTGTTGTCCAGGATCACGCCAAGGTTCTTGGCGCTCTGGGAGGAGGACACAATGGAGTTGTCAACCGTGATGGCGAGATCATGGAACGGGCAGTCCTTCCCCGGGAGGAAGAGCAGCTCCGTCTTGCCGAGGTTCAGCTTGAGGTGGTGATCCATCATCCACACTGATATGTCTGCCAGACATGCAGAGATGCGATTCGCCACCTGGTCATCAGAAGGGGGAAAGGAGAAGATTAATTGTGTGTCGTCTGCATAGCAATGATAAGAGAGACCATGTGAGGTTATGACAGAGCCAAGTGACTTGGTGTATAGCGAGAATAGGAGAGGGCCAAGAACAGAGCCCTGGGGGACACCAGTGGTGAGAGCGCGTGGTGAGGAGACAGATTCTCGCCACGCCACCTGGTAGGAGCGACCTGTCAGGTAGGACGCAATCCAAGCGTGGGCCGCGCCGGAGATGCCCAACTCGGAGAGGGTGGAGAGGAGGATCTGATGGTTCACAGTATCGAAGGCAGCCGATAGATCTAGAAGGATGAGAGCAGAGGAGAGAGTTAGCTTTAGCAGTGCGGAGCGCCTCCGTGATACAGAGGAGAGCAGTCTCAGTTGAATGACTAGTCTTGAAACCTGACTGATTTGGATCAAGAAGGTCATTCAGAGAGAGATAGCGGGAGAGCTGGCCAAGGACGGCACGTTCAAGAGTTTTGGAGAGAAAAGAAAGAAGGGATACTGGTCTGTAATTGTTGACATCGGAGGGATCGAGTGTAGGTTCTTTCAGAAGGGGTGCAACTCTCGCTCTCTTGAAGACGGAAGGGACGTAGCCAGCGGTCAGGGATGAGTTGATGAGCGAGGTGAGGTAAGGGAGAAGGTCTCCGGAAATGGTTTGGAGAAGAAGAGAGGAGGGGATAGGGTCAAGCGGGCAGGTTGTTGGGCGGCCGGCCGTCACAAGACGCGAGATTTCATCTGGAGAGAGAGGGGAGAAAGAGGTCAGAGCACAGGGTAGGGCAGTGTGAGCAGAACCAGCTGTGTCGTTTGACTTAGCAAACAAGGATCGGATGTCGTCGACCTTCTTTTCAAAATGGTTGACGAAGTCATCTGCAGAGAGGGAGGAGGGGGGGGGGCGGAGGATTCAGGAGGGAGGAGAAGGTGGCAAAGAGCTTCCTAGGGTTAGAGGCAGATGCTTGGAATTTAGCGTGGTAGAAAGTGGCTTTAGCAGCAGAGACAGAGGAGGAAAATGTAGAGAGGAGGGAGTGAAAGGATGCCAGGTCCGCAGGGAGGCGAGTTTTCCTCCATTTCCGCTCGGCTGCCCGGAGCCCTGTTCTGTGAGCTCGCAATGAGTCATCGAGCCACGGAGCGGGAGGGGAGGACCGAGCCGGCCTGGAGGATAGGGGACATAGAGAGTCAAGGGATGCAGAGAGGGAGGAGAGGAGGGTTGAGGAGGCAGAATCAGGAGATAGGTGGGAGAAGGTTTGAGCGGAGGGAAGAGATGATAGGATGGAAGAGGAGAGAGTAGCGGGGGAGAGAGAGCGAAGGTTGGGACGGCGCGATACCATCCGAGTAGGGGCAGTGTGGGAGGTGTTGGATGAGAGCGAGAGGGAAAAGGATACAAGGCAGTGGTCGGAGACTTGGAGGGGAGTTGCAATGAGGTTAGTGGAAGAACAGCATCTAGTAAAGATGAGGTCGAGCGTATTGCCTGCCTTGTGAGTAGGGGGGAAGGTGAGAGGGTGAGGTCAAAAGAGGAGAGGAGTGGAAAGAAGGAGGCAGAGAGGAAAGAGTCAAAGGTAGACGTGGGGAGGTTAAAGTCGCCCAGAACTGTGAGAGGTGAGCCGTCCTCCTCAGGAAAGGAGCTTATCAAGGCATCAAGCTCATTGATGAACTCTCCGAGGGAACCTGGAGGGCGATAAATGATAAGGATGTTAAGCTTGAAAGGGCTAGTAACTGTGACAGCATGGAATTCAAAGGAGGCGATAGACAGATGGGTAAGGGGAGAAAGAGAGAATGACCACTTGGGAGAGATGAGGATCCCGGTGCCACCACCCCGCTGACCAGACGCTCTCGGGGTGTGCGAGAACACGTGGGCGGACGAAGAGAGAGCAGTAGGAGTAGCAGTGTTGTCTGTGGTGATCCATGTTTCCGTCAGTGCCAAGAAGTCGAGGGACTGGAGGGAGGCATAGGCTGAGATGAACTCTGCCTTGTTGACCGCAGATTGGCAGTTCCAGAGGCTACCGGAGACCTGGAACTCCACGTGGGTCGTGCGCGCTGGGACCACCAGAGTAGGGTGGCCGCGGCCACGCGGTGAGGAGCGTTTGTATGGTCTGTGCAGAGAGGAGAGAACAGGGATAAACAGACACATAGTTGACAGGCTACAGAAGAGGCTACGCTAATGCAAAGGAGATTGGAATGACAAGTGGACTACACGTCTCGAATGTTCAGAAAGTTAAGCTACGTAGCAAGAATCTTATTGACTAAAATGATTAAAATGATACAGTACTGCTGAAGTAGGCCAGCTGGCAGTGGGTGCGTTGTTGACACTACACTAATCAAGTCGTTCCGTTGATTGTAATAGTTTCTGCAGTGTTGCTATTCGGGGCTAGCAGGCTAGCTAGCAGTGTTGTTTACGTTACGTTGCGTTAAAAGAATGACAATAGATGGCTAGCGAACCTAGAAAATCGCTCTAGACTACACAATTATCTTTGATACAAAGACGGCTATGTAGCTAGCTAAGTAGCTAGCTACGATCAAACAAATCAAACCGTTGTACTGTAATGAAATGAAGTGAAAATGTGATACAACCTGTGAATGCGACCGGGTAGTTGAGTTCTATACAGAAGACGTTGGCTAGCGTTGGCTAGCTGTTGGCTAGCTAGCAGAGTCACCTACGTTAAGGACGACAAATAGCTGGCTAGCTAACCTCGGTAAATTAAGATAATCACTCTAAGACTACACACTCTAAACCTAAACAACACAATTATCTTGGATACGATGATACGATGATACGAAGACAGCAAAGACAGCTATGTAGCTAGCTAACACTAAACTAATCAAGTCGTTCAGTTGAGTGTAATAGTTTCTCCAGTGCAGCTAATCAGTGGACGTTAGCTAGCTGGCTAGTGAAGACTACGTTAGGACGGCGAAATACGATAATTACGCAATTATCTTTGATACACGCATTGACACGCATTGGTGAGACGAGCTTTGATAGTCCAGTGTATACATTACAGAATAAAGTTAGGAATTCTCATGCGAGACAGGAGTCAGGAGTCATTACAGTGGGATTGGGACAATAGGAAAATAGCCTACGAAAGGCTATATGAGACTACTACAACAGTCAGCAGATAAATAATAGTCTTAGGCTACATTATTGCATGTTAAATGTTTCTGTTCGGTGTTAGATGAGAAAACAAATAAATTAGCTACCACTTCCACTTATCCAGTTTATCAAGTTGAGGATTAAACAGATAGCAGGTCAGCTCATGAATAACGAATAGATGAAGGGTGGAAATTGTTTAAATATCAAGGTATCTTAACCGAGACCAACTCTGTTTAAAAAAAATATTCGTTTGTTGTCACGTCTACTCCTACTCCCCTTCTCAGTTAGGCACACCTGTCACTGTCGTTACGCGCCAGCGCTTCATCGGACTCATCTGGACTCCATCAGGTCATTGATTGCCTCCCTTATATCTGTCACTTCCTCGGTTTCATTCCGGTGTCTGCATTGATGTTGTTTTGTTTCTCTTGTCCGGACGTTGATCTGGTTTAGTGTCATGTTTATTTATTGTTAAATCCTCATCCTGTACTTCCTTCCCGTCTCCCAGCGTCTTGTAGTTACGGAACGGTTCCGTATGTACTCCCATACCGTTTGTAAATGACACATTGTATGCTGAAGCTCTCATATGTGTAGCAATACGAGGTCACACAGAGAAGCGGGCGAAATGTTATAGCGGTATTTTGACATGCATAGGTGAGACGTGCTTTGATGGTGCAGCCTGTGGATTACAGAATACAATTAGGAATTTTCATGCGAGACATGAGTCAGTCAGTATGATGGGTTTCAGTGGGATTGGGACAATAGGAAAATAGCCTACGTTCTATATAAGACTACTACAACAGTAAGCAGATAAATAGTAATTGTATGTTACATTATTGCATGTAACCAAGGCTACTACGGTGGTGAAGAGCAAAATCCACTTGTATAAAATGCTAGAAAACTAGAATAAAGATGATCATTAAACTGAACTCAACTCAACTCATTTATCTAGAGTCCCCCAGGCTTGTCTCAAAGCAGCGCGATGGTACTGTCCCAATCAAAACGGTGCTGAAATTATCATCTCGGCGACCGACCACACAAGCCTATTACTTTAAATTAGTATGGTATATGGTTGTATATGACATAGCTAATGTGAGTTTTCCCCTCTGTGCTTTTTCTAGGCCCAATGGCTGTTTCCTCGTCTTCTCACTCCGCTGCCACCCGCCTGCCCCTTGTTGTTCTCAACATCAATATAAATCAATATAACCTACTGTTTTCTAGAAATCTGGCTTTTTATTCGGGTTCGGGCTCAATTGATTTCTGTAATGTAGAACCAGGCCTGGGCTCGGGCTTCATCTCACCGGGTTTGGGTCGGACCGGGAACGAATGTTCACTTCTGATGAGACCTTGAAACTGCATTTGGGTCTCGTGTCCCGTCCGGCAGTATCAATTATGCGTGTGCTTTGAATTTATGGCGACTGTGTGAAACATATACACTAGGATAAAGTATTCTATGCTACAACCTGTCTAGATAATGTGATATCTTATTATGGCCAATCTGCTGCTGGACATGTTGTGTATTTTGTGGAATTGCATTCGTGCGACAATTGGGGGAAAATGTAGTAATTAAATTTTTTCGGGAAAGGTGAAGATTTGTCCGGTGACAGTCCAAAGCCAGCAGCAAGCCGTGTAACACAGTCTCCCTAGAAAATCACAATATTTGGTTAGTAGAGACCCTACTGAATATTTCCCATTACACTTTAACTGAGACAGGTGGAAAAGCCAATATTCTCAACATACCAGTGTCAACATAGTATTTTTTCCTTATTTATATATATTTTTAAAGCATTGTTTTATGTATTTGTTCCATATCTTTTAAATTAGTTATTTACATTGCAATGTTTTGAAATACGGGCTGTTATTTTGAATGTTTTTCCTCATTTCCATACGAACGTGACGTCACCGTGTGTGCTGCTGACAGAATACTAGTGGGCACACGCTCCTCCAACCGCACTGACGCACCTGTCGCTTGCCGCGCACACAGGTGTCGGGCCTGGCTGCTTGTATGTTGCAGGAGATCGAGGAGAGGAGCACGCGAATTTGCTAAATCCAATAGTGGCGGGAAGATCATCTTCAAGATGAGGACTGCGTTGCTTTGTTTTGCTTTGGGGGTGATGCTGCGAGGAATTGAGGCGAAGGATGTAAGCATCATACCCTTTTAAAAATACCTGATTAAAAAAAACTGAATGTTCATGAAAAGGAAGGCTGTGAGGAAAGCTTACGGACAAATCTTTATAGGGAAATGTAGGCTACATGAAAATGAAACGGGTTCACAAATTTAGCCTATATGAGTCCTGCATAACCTGTTAACATAGGTCCACGTTATCCGGGAATCATGCGATGGCCCTACCCCATTGAAGTTTAAATGTAAAATGGTTAAGGTAAGGGTTAGGTTCGGGTAAGGGCTAGGTTCAGGTAAGGGTTAAGGTTAAGGTTAGGGTTAAGCTTAGGGACATCCCAAGGATCCCGGATTGACCATGTGCTAGCCTATGAAGTAGACTGTGGGACTTGCTTTTCGTGTGTGATAATAGTTTGACCTATGTCTGTCCTATACTTGACTTTAGATATTTGCTGTATCTGATTCATTAATTTATTCACAGGCAGCTATATCATGCTGTATGCAATTTGTGTATTGGGCCTTTGGGAGACATTCTTAGTACATTTTTTCTATCTAATAACCAAAAAAAAAGGGTTCTTCGGCTGTCCCCATAGCAGAACCCTTTGAAAAACCCTTGTGGGTTCCAGGTAGACCCCTTTTGCTTCCAAGTAGAACCGTTTTGGGTTCCATGTAGAACTCTTTCCACAGAGGGTTCAACATGGAACACAAAATGGTTCTACCAGGAACCAAAAAGGGTTCTACCTGGAACCAGACTATGCATTGTAGCCTTCTAGGATGCCTATCCTATAGGGCCAGATACCCTGGCTAGGTGTAGGCCTACAACATAAGGTTTAACAGGCTACCAGGCTATATGGGCCATAAGGTATAGTAGGCTACCAGACTCAATTGGGCCAGAAGGTTTAGCAGGCTACCAGGCTATGTAGGCCACAAGGTTTAGAAGGTTACCAGGCTATATAGGCCAGAAGGTTTCATAGGCTACTAGGCTCTATGGGCCAGAAGGTTTAGTAGGCTACCAGGCTATATGGGCCATAAGGTTTAGTAGGCTACCAGGCTCAATTGGGCCAGAAGGTTTAGCAGGCTACCAGGTTCTATAGGCCACAAGGTGTAGTAGGACTACCAGGCTATATAGGCCACAAGGTGTAGTAGGCCAACAGGCTCTAGGGGCCACAAGGTGTAGTAGGACTTACCAGGCTATATAGGCCAGAAGGTTTGGTAGGCTACCATGCTATATGGGCCACAAGGTTTAGTAGGCTACCAGGCTATATAGGCCAGAAGGTTTGGTAGCCTACCAGGCTCTATGGGCCACAAGGTTTAGTAGGCTACCAGGCTATATGGGCCACAAGTTTTAGTAGGCTACCAGGATATATAGGCCAGAATGTTTGGTAGGCTACCAGGCTCTATAGGCCAGACAGATTAGCAGTCTATCAGGCTAGATGGGCCATAATGTTTTGTTCTGCTACCAGGCTATAGAGGGCAGAAGGTTTAGTAGGCTACCAGGCTATATAGGGCAGAAGGTTTAGTAGGCTACCAGGCTCTATGGGCCAGAAGGTTTAGTAGGCTACCAGGCTATATGGGCCAGAACGTTTAGTAGGCTACCAGACTATATAGGCCAGAAGGTTTAATGGGCTACCAGGCTCTATGGGCCGGTTTCCCAGAAACAGATTAGGCCTAGACCTGGATTGAAAATCATTTTTTAATGGAGACTGCTAATTAGTCCAGGACTAGATTTAGACTTAATATCGTGTCTGGGAAATTCCCTATGAGTGTCAGGTGTGACGTAGACTCTGGTGTTTTCTCTTGTAAATAGGACTGGGGTCAAATGAAATTCTATATATATATATTTTTTTTACATCCACATGAATTTAAATTAATCCCCTGAAATGATTATATTGGAATGGAACTGACCCCAAACCTGACAGCAAGGCCTCGTGTACCTCAGTAGGTAATTTATAATCAGAATGGTCATAAAACACATTTCTTATTAAGCTTTCATACACCCTTAATAAAGCCTACATAGATGTTTTATTAATCATTTATAAGCAAATATCATATTAGGATTTGGAAAATAACCATTTGAATGCATACCTGTCACCCTAAGACAAATAAAGACCTGTCACCCTAAGAAATAATGATTTATGAAGCATCTATGTAGGTCTTATGAAATATCTATGAAAAATTCAATAATCCTTTACAATATATACTGCATTCAAAATGTGACCCTCTGAATTGGGGTTCTAAAGTTGCACGGTGGCCAAAAATATTCAGGTGTTTGTCAATTGCTGTCATTCTTATTCATATATCGTAGAACACCTTTTAGAAACAGTCAAATGATTTGGTGATATACACTATTTGAACAAGACATTTTACCATAGCTTCAGAAAAATATTTACAGGATCAAATCTTTACCGGTCAAAAGTTTTAGAACACCTACTCATTCAAGGGTTTTTCTTTATTTGTACTATTTTCTACATTTTAGAATAATAGTGAAGGCATCAAAACTATAAAATATCACATATGGAATCACAAAGTAACCAAAAAAGTTTAAAACAAATCCAAAAATATTTGATTTGGGCTGTAATCTGAGGTGCAGTTAATTGCCTATTTCTGAGGCTGGTAACTCTAATGAACTTATCCTCTGCAGCAGTGATAACTCTCGGTCTTCCTTTCCTATGGCGGTCCTCATGAGAGCCAGTTTCGTCATAGTGCTTGATGGTTTTTGCGACTGCACATGAAGAAACTTTCAAAGTTCTTGAAATGTTCCGTATTGACTGACCTCCATGTCTTAAAGTAATGATGGACTGTCATTTCTCTTTGCTTATTTGAACTGCCATAATATCGATTTGGTCCTTAACCAAATAGGGCTATCTTCTGTATACCCCCCTACTTTGTGACAACACAACTGATTGGCTCAAACACATTTAAAAAGGAAAGAAATTCCACAAATTCACAAGACACACCTGTTAATTGAAATGCATTCCAGGTGACTACCTCATGAAGCTGGTTGAGAGAATGCCAAGACTGTGCAAAGCTGTCATTAATTAAGGCAGAGGGTTGCTACTTTGAGGAATCTAAAATCTAAAATCTATTTTGATTTGTTTAACACTTTTTTTTGGTTACTACATGATTCCATATGTGTTATTTCATAGTTTAGATGTCTTCACTATTATTCTACAATGTAGAAAATAGTAAAAATAAAGAAAAGCCCTTGAATGAGTAGGTGTTCTAAAACTTTTGACCGGTATTGTAAATAACATACATTTTTCTGTTTCTTGGGCTTATTGCACCCGTTACTGAAATAGTTGTTCCCGTTTAGATGGTTAAGGTAGAATTATATTTGAACGATAACATATTTGCTTAGAATCTCACTTGGCGAAGGCCAGACGATGGAAAATGGAGGAATGCAACAACCATGTCTCTGTCACTAACAACGGCAAGGTACTCTGAGAAATATGCAGATAAGGCTTTACAATAAGTGGTGTGTTCATTGAACACTGAAAGTGTGGGCCCATATGGACACAGGACCAGTATTAAATTGAACACTGTGTTGATTCAACACTGGATCATTTGCTGTGTGGCCATGTTTGGAGTGGATGTTTGGCGTAACTCACTTGTCCCAACGTTCTAGTAAATTTCCTTTCATGTAAAGTAAGTCAGCGTCTCACAAACATACAATCTGATAAAAGCCATTAAAGATGAACACACTGTACTTAATGTCTTGAAAACGTCATGTTTATACACCGGTGGCCCACCATGTTTGTGTTGATGTGCAAACAGCGTCCATCGTGTGGATGGGCCGGTAAACAGACGTGTGCGAGTCCCAGTGTGTTTGTTTGTGGTGCCATAAGTACATTGGGACTTGAGTGTTTTCACCTGTCCATACTAGGTCAAGTTTGAGGGGGTCAATAAGTGCCTTTTGGGGAACACAGGAAGGAGGATGGTACAGTATGCGTGTGTTTAGTCTGAGAATGGGGGACACTTACAGTATACTGCTTTCACAAAGGATTCATGGTATTTTGCCTGTAAAAAAACTGGGCAATGTTTATATGAGGACGAGTGTACAGATCTGAGTGGGCATCTATTTTAATAACTCCATTGAGAATATACACCATCAAAAATAAATCTGTTATTCATTTGTTTAGGCAGGTCCTAAGAAACATTTTAAAACTAATAAAATGTATTTTCAAAAGAATAGAAGAGCATATTTTGAGTTTATTAGACCTTTGTTAGGGGTCTGTGCAGCCATGAAATTCAATAGCTGGTTATTTTGTTAATTAAACAGACAAGACACACCTACCCGATCACAGTCAACACACATATTTTAATAGTACCAATTTAATGAAATGTAACAGAAACAAAATACAACAAATATTTTTCCCACACAACTTCTGTCACAAGAACATGTGGAACCACTGTCATATAAAAAAAAAGGGGTCAGTTTGAAAGAGAGCGCGTGCTTTTTCTATCCACGTTTATTCTCTTTCCTCTCCTCACTACGCTTTGTTAGGGAGCATAGGGTCTTAACTTCATCACGCAGTGGCGGTCCATGCCGTTTAAGATGAGATAACATTTAAATTTTTTCATGAGCATGGCCTTATTTCTATTAGATCATATTGGGTGACTGTCATTCATATTCCATTCACTCAGTTCAATGGAACATCAATAGGATTAGGCTACTACATGATACTCAAATGTTCCTTATACCAATCATGAGGTTGCTTCAACCTAGCCTATTGTGTGAATGAATGTTTACAATGTAGGTGCAGACAAGGATGCCTGCCTGGAGTGTCAGATGGCAAGTGTTTATACTTTTAGGACAATTTCAGCTCTGTCTTGTGCTGTAAGGACAAATGCTGGGAGGCGAGAAGCAAGTATAGGGAGTGAATATTTAATGAATAAGCAGACAGGAAACAAAACACGACCAGCGTCTGGACAAGGGACACATAACAACATTAACGCTGACTCGGGAAAGAAACTGAGGAAGTGACAAATATAGGGGTGGTAATTAATAACGTGATGGAGTCCAGGCGAGTTTGATGAAGTGCTGATGTGTGTAACGATGGTGACAGGTGTGTGTAATGATAAGCAGCCTGGAGATCTCGAGTGCCAGAGTGGGGGAGTGGGAGCAGACGTGACAGTACCCCTCCCCCTGGGAGAGCTGAGGCGAGGCGCGGGAGCCAGACGAGCCGGATGGGGCATGGCGTGGGAGCCCGACGAGCCGGATGGGGCATGGCGTGGGAGCCCGACGAGCCGGATGGGGCATGGCGTGGGAGCCCGACGAGCCAACTGAGGCTTCTGAGCCTCTCGAGCCAGCTGAGGTATCCCGGTTGCTTCAGCAGCGGCAACCGGACCCGACATCACCAACAAAAACATAAAATTCCCTGATGCTTCAAATTGTGGAGTCAGCATTCTGTAAGGACAGAGGCTGGGAGGCGAGAAGCAAGTACAAGGAGAGAATGTTTAATGAATAAACAGACAGGAAACAAAACACAAACAGTGTCTAGACAAGGGACACATAGCATAATATAATGTTGACTCGGGAAAGTGGCAGATATAGGGGAGGTAATTAATAACGTGATGGAGTCCACTTGAGTCTGATGAAGCCCAGATGCGCGTAATGATGGTGACAGGTGTGCGTAATGATCAGCAGCCTGGCGACATTGAGCGCCAAAGAGGGGGAGCGGGAGCAGACGTAACATGTGCAGCAAAAGTATTTGATTTACAACAAACACAATTGGAATCAAGGTCTGAGGTCAAGGACAACACCTGAAAGGGGGGGAAGAATGGGGAGAGGAGGCTACTGCTAATACTACTTTAACCTGTAGACACATCATGAAACTACAACATGTTTGAAAACCCCTTATGAGATATTCAGAGCTAGATATTGAATTTATCTAGACATTAAACAGCAGACCTGTAGGGCTAGGATATATTCACATAACAGCAGATCTGTCAGGCCAGGATTTATTCCTGAACAGCAGACATGTAGGGCCAGGATTTATTCCTGACCATCTGACCTGACAAGGAAGACCTCCGGTTTTTAGTCTTCCTCCAGTGGTCATTGGACACTTCGGGGTCAGATGGGACATTATCCTGAAGGAGATCAGATAGTACTTCATTAGTCCACCAAAGGGGATATTTGATTGCACCAGCAAATACTTTCATCACCAATACATTCACAATAAAAACACAACAAGGACAAATAGACACTAAAGCAGCAGATCATCAATGAATATAAAAAGTGTTCACAGTAAAAAGCCTCATAGGAGCATATGGTGAAAAGCATAGCCATATAGTGTCTGTAGCCATATAGTGTCTGTAGCCATATAGTGTCTGTAGCCATATAGTGTCTGTAGCCATATAGTGTCTGGAACCATATAGTGTCTGTAGCCATATAGTGTCTGTAGCCATATAGTGTCTGTAGCCATATAGTGTCTGGAACCATATAGTGTCTGGAACCATACAGTGTCTGGAACCATATAGTGTCTGTAGCCATATAGTGTCTGTAGCCATATAGTGTCTGTAGCCATATAGTGTCTGGAACCATATAGTGTCTGTAGCCATATAGTGTCTGGAACCATATAGTGTCTGTAGCCATATAGTGTCTGTAGCCATATAGTGTTTGTAGCCATATAGTGTCTGTAGCCATATAGTGTCTGTAACCATATAGTGTCTGTAGCCATATAGTGTCTGTCGCCATATAGTGTCTGTCGCCATATAGTGTCTGGAACCATATAGTGTCTGTAGCCATATAGTGTCTGTAGCCATATAGTGTCTGTAGCCATATAGTGTCTGTAGCCATATAGTGTCTGGAACCATATAGTGTCTGTAGCCATACAGTGTCTATAGCCATATAGTGTCTGTAGCCATATAGTGTCTGTAGCCATATAGTGTCTGTAGCCTGGAGTGCCAGATGGGAAGTGTTTATACTTTTGGCACAATTTCAGCTCAGTCAGGTGCAGAAAAAGTATTTGACTGAAAACAAAATATTTGAATCCAGGTCCAAGGCCAAGGACAGCACATAAAATGAGGGGAGGGGTGGGGAGAGGAGGCAACTGCTAATATTGTGCTTTCACACTGAAGAATGTCCAAACTTTGGAACTCCCCATTCCGTTCTTCCACTTTAACCTGTACAGTCATCATGAAACTACAACATGTTTGAAAACCCCTTAGGAGATATTCAGAGTTAGATATTGGATTTATCTAGACATTGTACAGCAGACCTGTAGGGCCAGGATTTATTCCTATACACCAGACCTGTAGGACCAGGATTTATTCCTATACACCAGACCTGTAGGGCCAGGATTTATTCCTATACACCAGACCTGTAGGGCAAGGATTTATTCCTATACACCAGACCTGTAGAACTAGGATGTATTCCTGACCATCTGACCTGTAGAAGCAGGATTTATTCCTATACACCAGACCTGTAGGGCCAGGATTTATTCCTGTCCATCTGACCTGTAGGGCCAGGATTTATTCCTGACCATCTGACCTGTAGGGTCAGGATTTATTCCTATACAGGAGACCTGTAGGGCCAGGATTTATTCCTGACCATCTGACCTGTAGGGTCAGGATTTATTCCTATACAGGAGACCTGTAGGGCCAGGATTTATTCCTATACAGCAGACCTGTAGGGCCAGGATTTATTCCTATACAGGAAACCTGTAGGGCCAGGATTTATTCCTCTACAGCAGACCTGTAGGGCCAGGATTTATTCCTGAACAGCAGACCTGTAGGGCCAGGATTTATTCCTGAACAGCAGACCTGTAGGGCCAGGATTTATTCCTAAACAGCAGACCTGTAGGGCCAGGATTTATTCCTAAACAGCAGACATGTAGGGCCAGGATTTGTTCCTGAACAGCAGACCTGACCAGGAAGACCTCCTGTTTTTAGTCTTCCTCCAGTGGTCATTGGTCACTATAGTGTCTGTCAGATGGGACATTATCCTGAAGGAGATCAGATAGTACTTCATTAGTCCACCAAAGGGGATATTTGATTGCACCAGCAAATACTTTCATCACCAATACATTCACAATAAAAACACAACAAGGACAGATAGACACTAAAGAAGCAAATCATCAATGAATATAAAAAGTGTTCATAGGAGCCTCATAGGAGCCTCATAGGAGCATATGGTGAAAAGCATAGCCATATAGTGTCTGTAGCCATATAGTGTCTGTAGCCATATAGTGTCTGTAGCCATATAGTGTCTGTAGCCATATAGTGTCTGTAGCCATATAGTGTCTGGAACGATATAGTGTCTGTAGCCATATAGTGTCTGTAGCCATATAGTGTCTGTAGCCATATAGTGTCTGGAACGATATAGTGTCTGTAGCCATATAGTGTCTGGAACCATATAGTGTCTGGAACCATATAGTGTCTGTAGCCATATAGTGTCTGTAGCCATATAGTGTCTGGAACCATATAGTGTCTGTAGAAATAGTGTCTGGAACAATAGCATCTGTAGCCATATAGTGTCTGTAGCCATACATCGTCTGTAGCCATATAGTGTCTGGAACGATAGTGTCTGTAGCCATATAGTGTCTGTAGCCATATAGTGTCTGTAGCCATACAGCCTCTGTAGCCATTTGGTGTCTGTAGCCATACAGCATCTGTAGCCATATAGTGTCTGTAGCCATACAGCGTCTGTAGCCATATAGTGTCTGTAGCCATAGTGTGTCTGTAGCCATATAGTGTCTGTAGCCATATAGTGTCTGTAGCCATATAGTGTCTGTAGCCTTGTAGTGTCTGTAGCCATATAGCGTCTGTAGCCATATAGTGTCTGTAGCCATACAGCGTCTGTAGCTATATAGTGTCTGTAGCCATACATCGTCTGTAGCCATACAGCGTCTGTAGCCATACAGTGTCTGTAGCCATATAGTGTCTGTAGCCATATAGTGTCTGTAGCCATATAGCGTCTGTAGCCTTGTAGCGTCTGTATCCATATAGCGTCTGTAGCCATACATCGTCTGTAGCCAGTTGGTGTCTATAGCCATATAGCGTCAGTAGCCATATAGCGTCTGTAGCCATATAGTGTCTGTAGCCATATAGTGTCTGTAGCCATTTGGTGTCTGTAAAATGCATAGCCGCGGGAAGTAAGGGTGCTGAATTTTTTGGGGGTGAAACTATTTTTTTCTCACTAAAGTCGTATACTGGGTGTTTAATAGTGCTGTATTAGCGGACCGAAATAGCATCTGGAACGATGTAGCGTCTGTAGTGTGGGCAAATATATGTTTTCAGCACCCCCCCGAAAATAAAATTCCCGAAATTTAAAAAACATTTTTTTTACAAACGCAGCACCCCAACCCCGAAACTACTTCTCGCAGCTATGGTAAAATGATTATGTCTGCCATCACACTGCCAGGTTCCAGCAGATACTGTGGAGGGGGTTCACCTAAAGTTAGTTCACCTAAATGATGTAATGGGTAACTCAACATACTATCTGTTGATCATGGGAGTCAAGGGAAACCCACTGGCCAAAAACTGGTTGAATCAACATGGAAAAATGATTGTATTTTTTTTGTTTAAGTCCTCAGTGTAAGAGAATTCACTTTATTTTGACCTAAATCCAATGGCATGGTGAATTGTTGATTTCACGATGAATTCACGTAAGTTGACAACAGTCAAATGTGAATTAAAACTAGACATTGAACTGAAACTCCTTTCTAGGGAGTTTTTCCTAGCCACCGTGCTTCTACACCTGCATTGCTTGCTGTTTGGGGTTTTAGGCTGGGTTTCTGTACAGCGCTTTGAGATATCAGCTGATGTACGAAGGGCTATATAAATACATTTGATTTGATTTGAACTGATGTCTGTGCCAAGTGGGTCGCAATTATTATTACCGTTGTTGTGGGCCAACGGATGGGCTATGATAGCATGTCGTATCTGCCACATGACCTTTTCCCGTGGGAAGCAGCACTAGATAATTATTCTCCTAGTCTTGTTTTCTCCAAAGAAAGATGTTTCCTAAGACACAAGGTCACATTTGTGCGTGTGAGAAAGCGAGAGAACGAGAGAGAGATTAAAGCTGGCAAGAAAGGCATTTCATTGTACCTGTGCACGTGACATTAAAACTTGAATCTTGATTAGATACACTACAGCCATATATTGGACACTTATGATCATGACAGATAAACCTCGTACTATTATTGAACATGATAGGTCACCAGGTCACCAGGCCACCAGGTCACCAGGTCACCAGGTGTACGGCGTTTTCTCTAGACACATTGGTGCGGATGGCTTCTGGGTTGGATGCGCATCGTGTCAAGAAGCAGTGCGGCTTGGTTGGGTTGTGTTTCGGAGGACGCATGGCTCTCGACCTTCGCCTCTCCCAAGTCCGTACGGGGGTTGCCAGCAATGAGACAAGACTGTAACTACTAACAATTGGGGAGATAAAAGGGGGTAAAACATTATAAAACATAATAATACATTTCAAACATGCAGTGCAGATAAATTCTTCAAATTCATTATTTTACAGCACCGGTTGACTCTGACCTTTATCAAATCAAACTTTATTGGTCACATAAACGTGTTTAGCAGATGTTATTGCGGGTGTAACAAAATGCTTTGTGTTTCTAGCTCCGACAGTGCAGTAATATCTAACAATTTCACAACATATACCCAATACACACACATCTAAGTAAAATAATGGAATTAAGAATATATAAATATATGGATGAGCAGCATCGACTAAGATACAGTAGAATATCCCATCATAAGAAGGTTAATGTGCATTCTAGTATTCCCAATTCTATAGGCCAGACAAGGTCTTGATCTGCTTGTTGCTATGTAGGGCTGTTATGTAGGGCTGTTATGTAGGGCTGTTATGTAGGGCTGTTATGTAGGGCTGTTATGTAGGGTTGTTATGCACTCTCTACCTCCCACCAATTTGGGCGCATTCATTGTTTCATTTTTTACATGTTTCATTATTTAAATTGATTTTCCCTTTGTTTGTTAAATATTTATCAATTTCCCGCTAAACATCTCACCAGTAATTAATTTACTGTTTAATCCTTGTAATTTCCTAGTAACATTACTAGATATCTAGAACATAGAGGTCACATTGGTCAATTCATTCATATCAATCACATTATTTACCATTCAATTTTTCTCGGAGTGGACACATTGTTTGCAGAGCTCACAAACAATGCTACATTTGTTTGAAATATGTTTTGGTTTATTTTATTCTATTGAAGGGTTTTCTGCAGATCTACTTCAATTTATTTTGTTTGAGCTACACAGTCATTCTTTTAACTTTGAAAAATGTGGTTTTACGTCTACCTGAATGGATATTGAGTTCACCATTGTTTCTCCGCTGAAGGTGTTTCTGTGCTGGGTTTTTTAGAAACATTTGCCTGCTATAATGAGTGTGTGTTGTTTTTTTCTAGTGTGCGTGTACTGGGAAGTCCATGTGTCACTGTGAAGGAGTCAAAGGCAACAAGGTAACCAGAACACCAGCACACAGCTTTGAGACTGTATTGATTTAGAATCAATCAATTTAATACTACATTTATTTACTATTTATGCCTCATGATCATTGTTATTTCTCTCCATGATCTACACACACACACACACGCACGCACACACACACACACACACACACACACACACACACACACACACACACACACACACACACACACACACACACACACACACACACACACACACACACACACACACACACACACACACACACACACACACACACACACACACACACACACACACACACACACACACAGGGAGAAAGGGGTTTTGCAGGAGAGACGGGTCCACCTGGGTCGGTTGGGCATCCAGGCTCAGAGGGTCACCCTGGACCTGTGGGGCCAAAGGTCAGGTGTCTGTTATCATTCTTTACTGTCCTTTCCTAGGAAGTGTAGAACTTGCCCTTAAACACTGATCTAGGATCAGATTCCCCCACTACTTAACCATTAGGGGGGGTGAACAACTGTCTGACCCTGTTTCAGTGGTTTCTAACATCTCCCCTGTATCATACCATGTAGCAAAACCAATTCAACCCACGGATGTTGTGCTGACTGAATTGTACATTTTAGTGTGCCGAGACTTTTTCCTTCATTGCTACTACTGTGAATAACCTAGTCACATCTGTAACTGCTACTTCTACAGTCACCAATAGTTACTACTACTGCACCTTCTGTCTGTTACGGATCCCAATAATTAGCCTACAGATGTTGCACTCACTTTGTCTAGGGGTTTTAGGCCTAGTTAACTGGTCAGTAACCTAATTTAAGATGTGCATCTATGTGAGAAATCAGTGTATGTGCCCAGGGAGATAATACAGTATATGTACAAAAAGGAAAAATACAAAAGGCATGCCCCAAACTAAAGACAAAAACAAACGAAAGGCCTCATGGCCACCAAAACAAACCAAGCAGCCTTACAGCTTACCAGCTGCTACTCTGACTGACCATCACCTTCATTGGCAGCACCTGATGTGCTTATCAACAAGGCTCAGCATTTGGACAAGGCTGCTGCTGCCCTCTGGGGGATGGAGTATGGAAGTGTATCCTGTCAATATGTTTGCCTAACTGTGCGCTAACACGACACTGCCCACTATATAACACTATCATGAAAAATACTTTGATTTACAAGCAAGCACACCACTTTTCTTCAGGAAATTACGTTTTTCTAGTTTGAATTACTAGCTATCACAACATGCTCCTGACCCTCGTGATGTATTTAAAGTTTAAATTGCGATTCTACTGTAATTACAATAAGCTAAATCAATATTAGTTTCCATTCATTCAAAGTGTCGGGTAAATATCCACAGTAGATTTGGTAAACGAGGAAATACATCATTTCTATTGTACGGAGAACTTGTCAAATAGATAAATCCCTCTTAGTCTGTTCAAAAAGGACTAAGTTGTTCCGGTGATAATACCAACCAAGGCAAACATATCTCAAAACACTTTGGTTGCAAAGCCGGACTAAGGTAGCAACAACATCATCTTTTAGGGAATGGTAACGAATAATGGTTTCAGAGACATAAAGGAAGAGGCGAAGCAGGACGGATAGCTGGGCCTGAAATATATCTTCTTCAGCAGGTGGCATATTTGTCACAAAGCGAGGAGTTTTTTGTATGGAGGTCAATGAGAGAATGTTGAATTTGGTTAACAAAAGATGTAATGGCTGATTTGCAACGTCTGGCTTATTTGATCAAATACATGTTTTGTAATGCTTAGTTTGTTACGAGTGTACTCATATAAGTAGGAAATAAGTTGCAGATGCACAAATATATACCCCCAAGACATTTTTAGGGGGGGGGGGTATGATATTTATGCCTCAGTAACTTTCTCACTCATCAATATTCACGATTCATTCAGGATTATCTGTAACCATGGTAGCATCCACATTAGATGTGTTTAGAAACATGTTACATTCTTATTTACAATAAAAGTGACTCCAAAATGACACAATACATTATTTACCATTCATTTCTATTGGGCACAAAATCATCTGAAACACAGCCTAAACAAACAGCAAATGCATCTAACAAATGTGTAGTCACACACTTGATGTAGTCATTGCGTGCTATGAATATGGAACCAAATACTTAACTTTTTACTAATTTAATACACATATAAGTGAATTTGTTCCAATGCTTTTGGCCCCCTAAAATGCAGGACTATGTACAAAAGGTGTTGTCATTTCTTAACGGTTCACCCAATATGGATGAAAATGAAAGCTGACAGTTTGCACTTTGACCTCGTCGTCATTGTATCATTTCAAATCCAAAGTACAAAAACAACAACAACATGTGTCAATGTCTCAACACTTTTAGAGCTCAGAATATCTATCAGATTCCAAAACAACAATGTGAACAAGAAACCCCAGCAGAACACATCAGATGTCTAAAGAAACCGTCCTCCATAAATAGTGCTGTGGACAAGGCCTTACAGAGTGAGAACGGGCACCTGAACCTGTTCCTCCGCCTCTTTCTCAGCCTCACACTGGAGTCTAAATCAGACTCACTTACGAGGCCTTCTGAAAACAAAAAGGAGGCAACTGGCAAAAGCAATGAGGAAACAGTCAAGTACGTCAAGGAGAAGATCAGGGAGAATCCCTCCAGAAAGGTGAATCAATCTGTACCACTGTCTGAATGAACTGAAATACCATTCTCTAGTGGAGGAGATCCAACGCTACCTGAGATCAGGAAGTCTCTCAAAAGCCAAACTGTCACCTGGACTGTGGTCACCTCTGGTCCCTGTGTTACTGACTTCAGAAGAGGAGCTGGACGTGTTTTACCTGAATACATACTCTAGATCAGAGGAAGGTCTTCTTAGGTTGCTGCCAGCGGTCAAAGCCTCCAGAACAGCTCTCCCATTCTACACCAGATTAGCTTGTCATTTGTCAATTAGCTTGCAATTTTCACCTGGAGACCATGTTGATCCAATCGGGGAGATAGTGTATGACGTTCAATCTCCATTTCTCTGTGAAAAGTCTTGCCGATAGTATCAATCGACACACTGCACCTGACACTGTATTGTGTGTGACCATATTGTTTTGGTCCATTGTCTAGGCTGAATGGATGTAACCTCTCAAAGCGTGAAGCGTTAGTGTCAGTTCTCGGCTCTAAACCCGCACACCTGAGAGAGCTGGACCCAAGGGAGAACAACCTGCGAGATTCAGCTGATCCTTCCTGACCTTGGGGATCCTCACTGTATTCTCCCACATGGCAGTGTTCCCTCTGTTATTCCTCTATATATATTTCAGTGTAAACTTAAATGAATAACACTAAATATAAAGTACGTAGCAAAGATAATGATACATTTTTAAACAAAATCATCTTTGATAACTAACAATCACCAAAATAAAAAAAACTAAACAGTCAGGGAGAATCTAAAATTCCATGGCATGGGACCCCCATTGATTTAGTTATATTTGAGTCACTCAGATAGCATAAGAACACGGCATAAGACATGGTATAATGGGTAGAATTGCAGGAAACTAGCTTTAAAACAAGGTGACTTCATAGTAAAACTTCATAGTAAAACTATGTTTGACATGATGGGTTGTACTTGGAATAAGAGAGTACAAAACAGTCTATTTCTGAGTGTGGAAGGCTTTCTGGCAGGTTGTCATTCTGTTTGGTCACAGAGGAAGGCTGTGGTTTTCTCGCTTCAGCACTGAAGTCAAACCAGTCACTGATAAAGCTGGATTTGAGCTACAATCACCCAGGAGACTCCTGGAGTGAAGATATTTTCTTCTGTGCTGGAAGATCTGCACTGTAAACTCAAGAAACTCAGGTAGAATCACATATGTTAGTAATACAGCCCTTATAGTTCCCAAAACTTGAATTTATCCCTAAACATATTTCCAAGTTGCAGTATTCTAAAATAGCTTTGAATTGAAATGCCATCAAATATATTTCAAATGTAACTTATTTTAGGCTGGTTAGTAGTGGAAAGATTGAGCAGATAGTTTTCTATTGTTTGTGAACAGACAAAAATATGCCCTCTGAGTTCAGTGTGGACCATAATGCTAACAGTGTGGACCATAATGCTAACAGTGTAGACCATAATGCTAACAGTGTGGACCATAATGCTAACAGAGTGGACCATAATGCTAACAGGGTGGACCATAATGCTAACAGTGTGGACCATAATGCTAACAGTGTAGACCATAATGCTAACAGTGTGGACCATAATGCTAACAGAGTGGACCATAATGCTAACAGGGTGGACCATAATGCTAACAGTGTGGACCATAATGCTAACAGTGTGGACCATAATGCTAACAGTGTGGATTATAATGCTAACAGTGTGAACCATAATGCTGTGTGTTATTTGAAATCAGCACTTGAGAAATGTAAGTCTTGGTTGCATTGAGGACCAATATAATAGTATTCAAATGTTGCATTTGTAACAACTATAGCTTCCAAAACAATTATAGTCACTTAATGAACATAAAGTTTTTATACTATAAAAGTCTACATTTTTAGATGGAATATGAAGAAAAACAAAATGTTGGGCATTATTCACTCATTATCCAAAACTTGTATTTATGACCTTTTATAAATGATGGTGATCAGTTTTTGTGTCTTCATTAGATGCATGTGAGTTGACACTGGACCCCAACACAGCAGACAGAGATGTCTCTCTGTCTCAGGAGAACAGAAATGTGACACGGATAGAAGAGGAGCTGATGCTATGCTGATCACCCAGACAACCCTATCCTGACCACCCAGACAGCCCTATCCTGACCACCCAGACAGCCCTATCCTGACCACCCAGACAGCC
This sequence comes from Oncorhynchus gorbuscha, assembly GCF_021184085.1. Taxonomy (NCBI): domain Eukaryota; kingdom Metazoa; phylum Chordata; class Actinopteri; order Salmoniformes; family Salmonidae; genus Oncorhynchus; species Oncorhynchus gorbuscha. The sequence goes on along the minus strand of NC_060180.1, from coordinate 69,835,387 downwards.
CTATCCTGACCACCCAGACAGCCCTATCCTGACCACCCAGACAGCCCTATCCTGACCACCCAGACAACCCTATCCTGACCACCCAGACAGCCCTATCCTGACCACCCAGACAGCCCTATCCTGATCACCCAGACAACCCTATCCTGACCACCCAGACAGCCCTATCCTGACCACCCAGACAGCCCTATCCTGACCACCCAGACAACCCTATCCTGACCACCCAGACAGCCCTATCCTGACCACCCAGACAGCCCTATCCTGATCACCCAGACAACCCTATCCTGACCACCCAGACAGCCCTATCCTGACCACCCAGACAGCCCTATCCTGACCACCCAGACAACCCTATCCTGACCACCCAGACAGCCCTATCCTGACCACCCAGACAGCCCTATCCTGACCACCCAGACAACCCTATCCAGACCACCCAGACAGATTTGAGTTCTGGCAACAAGTGCTGCGTAGAGAGGGTCTGACTGGGTGCTGTTTACTGGGTGGTAGAGTGGAGGGGGGCTGAGGTTCAGATAGGAGTGGCTTACAGTGGAATCAACAGAAAGGCAGTGGGTCCTGAAAGTGGGCTCAGTTACAATGATAAGTCCTGGGGTCTTGGTGGATATGATGACTGTTTCACTGCCAGATGCAAAAACAAACTCACTACCTTACCTGTTCCCCCCCCCCAAGTCCAGCTCTAATAGGGTAAGACAGTATCTGGACTGTCCTGCTGGCTCTCTGTCCTTCTACAGGGTCACCTCTGATGCAATGAACCACCAGAACACATTATACACCACATTCACTGGGCCCCTTGTCCTTGTGCCAGGTAGAATTGTCTCTGTTTCCCCAGTCGCAGGAGCTCTACCTCTATAGCGTTATACTATATATGATATCTAATGGCTATTCTTTTACGTTGTCTAAACTCTGTCACTGTATGTGGTCTTCATTTGTTTGTGTAATATGTGCTAAGTAATAGCATATTGTAATGTTGGCAATAGAACTACGTTGTGTGTATGTGTGTGTGTGTGTTTGTGTGTGGGAGGGTGTGTGTGTGTGTGTGTGTGTGTGTGTGTGTGTGTGTGTGTGTGTGTGTGTGTGTGTGTGTGTGTGTGTGTGTGTGTGTGTGTGTGTGTGTGTGTGTGTGTGTGTGTGTGTGTGTGTGTGTGTGTGTGGGGTGGGTGGAATGAATATGACACGTGTTCTTGTCAAAAGTCTAGGTGATGTGGGTAAGGCAGGATACAGAGATGAGTAATAATCGTAACTTTACTCAAATCAATATTCCATGAAGGAGACAATAATCCAGATCACAAAGCGAGACGACACGACAATAACAAACACGCACAAAAAGCAAGGGGAAACCAGAGGGTTAAATAGGGAACAAGGATATTGGAATGGAAACCAGGTGTGTACAATGAAGACAAAACAAATCGAAAATGAAACGTGGATCGGTGGTGACTAGAAAGCCGGTGACGTCGACCGCCGAACGCCGCCCGAACAAGGAGAGGGACCAACTTTGGCGGAAGTCGAGACAGTTCTACAGGAACTGCACCGTACAGTGAAGACCTAGTCTTCTTGGGTTGGTCGTTCAAAAAATACATTATAAATGCTAAACACCAGTAAAAATGTTCTAAATTATTGCTCACCCAAAAATATGTTTCAAAGGCATTGATAATTTCAGAAGACTGAAAAATCACTTTAACTAAAACTGTGTCCCACTTCTTCTTCACTTATAAGACTGGACGTAGATGTAAGACTTAAATGTTGGCAGTTTTTTAAATATGACAAAGGGCGCTTCAAATATCGCTTGTCCTAAGATGATGTCCCCTGTATTTGTAGTGTTCATAAGACACAAGGCTTAAACGATGTCAGTTACTGACACATGAAAACAACTCGTCAATCTGTAACATTGCAAACCCCCTTAGTTCAGGAAGGGATGAACGTGTAACGAGGTGTGTGTGCTTGCTTGCTAGTGTGTGTAATGTGGTTAATGCAGGGCATTGTTCCGATCCACAGTAATCCTTCCTCTTCTCTCAGGCTAGGGTAGCACACTATGACTCGTACACATCTGAATCATGTTTTAATTGTCTTTCCCAGGGAGATGTGGGCCCTCATGGACCTCCAGGAACAGATGGCGATCGGGTAACTTTCCACAAATGTCTTTGCTGATATGTAAATGGTATAAGTGTGTGTGTGTGTGTGTGTGTGTGTGTGTGTGTGTGTGTGTGTGTGTGTGTGTGTGTGTGTGTGTGTGTGTGTGTGTGTGTGTGTGTGTGTGTGTGTGTGTGTGTGTGTGTGTGTGTGTGCGCGCGCGTGTGTGCGTGCGTGCGTGCGTGCGTGTGTGTGTGCGTGCGTGCGTTTTCTGTATATTTAGTAAATCTACAGTCCTGTTTATTTCTTCAGGGACCTGAAGGCAAAGAAGGATTTTCTGCGACACCAGGTCTACCGGTAAGACTGTGTGTGTGTGTGTGTGTGTGTGTGTGTGTGTGTGTGTGTGTGTGTGTGTGTGTGTGTGTGTGTGTGTGTGTGTGTGTGTGTGTGTGTGTGTGTGTGTGTGTGTGTGTGTGTGTGTGTGTGTGTGTGTGTGTGTGTGTGTGTGTGTGTGTGTGTGTGTCTTTGTCAGTGTAATATTTACCTGACTTTTCTCCTAGGGCATCCCAGGCCTTCAAGGACCAATGGGCCAACCAGGTTCCCCAGGATGCAATGGGACAGAGGTGGAGTAACAATGGCTATTGCCCCATAAATCTCTCTCTATGTGAACCTCTCTGACAAAAAAAGATATCACCCCAAGCTATCCAGATGTAGACAAGACTCACAGATACTCACACACTCTAGTTAGACAGCAGGATCATCACTACTGTCTATCTTCACATAGTATCACAATCATCCCATATAATGGCACCCTATTCCCTAATATGGATCAGACTAAGTGTCCACAAGTTTTTCTGTTAAAGGTAATGCATTATGTAGGTGTAATGATGTATGCTGAGAGTCAGGAAGCAAGTTCAGTGACTGAAAACATTTAATTAATAAATGGAACATAACAAAAACACAAACAGAGCACCGACAAGGAACAGGAACAATGACGACTGGGGAAGGAAACCAAAGGGAGTTTTTTAAATATATATTTTTAACCTTATTTAACCATGGCTAGTCAATTAAGAACAAATTCTTATTTTCAATGACGGCCTAGGAACAGTGGGTTAATTGCCTTTTTCAAGGGCAGAACGACAGATTTTTACTTTGTCAGCTCAGTGATTCAATCTTGCAACCTTTCGGTTACTAGTCCAACACTCTAACCACTAGGCTACCTGCTGCCAGGTAGGTAAGCCTAGTGACATATATAAGGGCAGGTAATCAAGTAGGTGATGGAGTCCAGGTGAGTGTCATTATGCACAGATGCGTGTAACGATGGTGACAGGTGTGCGCCATAACGAGAAGCCTGGTGACCTAGAGGCAGGAGAGGGTGCACACGTGACAGTAGGGTAATAGTGTTCCACTTAGGACACGGCACCACATTCATTCTAAGTGATGATAACGACATGTCTCCACAGGGTGAGAGAGGTGCTACTGGTCCAGCTGGTCCCTCTGATGGCGATGATGGATTAAGAGTAAGATGGATGGATACACAACTTGTTATTTTATTTGTGTAACTACTGTCTTTTTTTGTCATGTTCATATCTGTCTTTCTTCTTTTTTTTAGGGTTTACCTGGAGCACCTGGACCAAAGGTAACCCTCCAGCTCTTCTTCCTTCTCTTGCTTTGCTCATTCCTTCTTCTTCATCATCATCATCATCATTATCACCATCATTGTCATTATAATTATCAGCATTTTGTGTGCATGTGTGCATGTGTGTGTGTGTGCAGGGTGAATCCCAAATGTTAATTGGGTTTGGACAGTCAGGGAGACCTGGACTCCGAGGAAGGGACGGTGACCAGGTAACATTTACTTTTACATTTAAGTCATTTAGCAGACGCTCTTATCCAGAGCGACTTACAAATTGGTGCATTCACCTTATGACATCCAGTGGAACAGTCACTTTACAATAGTGCATCTAAATCTTAAAGGGGGGGGTGAGAGGGAATACTTATCCTATCCTAGGTATTCCTTAAAGAGGTGGGGTTTCAGGTGTCTCCGGAAGGTGGTGATTGACTCCGCTGTCCTGGCGTCGTGAGGGAGTTTGTTCCACCATTGGGGGGCCAGAGCAGCGAACAGTTTTGACTGGGCTGAGCGGGAACTGTACTTCCTCAGTGGTAGTGAGGCGAGCAGGCCAGAGGTGGATGAACGCAGTGCCCTTGTTTGGGTGTAGGGCCTGATCAGAGCTTGGAGGTACTGAGGTGCCGTTCCCCTCACAGCTCCGTAGGCAAGCACCATGGTCTTGTAGCGGATGCGAGCTTCAACTGGAAGCCAGTGGAGAGAACGGAGGAGCGGGGTGACGTGAGAGAACTTGGGAAGGTTGAACACCAGACGGGCTGCGGCATTCTGGATGAGTTGAAGGGGTTTAATGGCACAGGCAGGGAGCCCAGCCAACAGCGAGTTGCAGTAATCCAGACGGGAGATGACAAGTGCCTGGATTAGGACCTGCGCCGCTTCCTGTGTGAGGCAGGGTCGTACTCTGCGGATGTTGTAGAGCATGAACCTACAGGAACGGGCCACCGCCTTGATGTTGGTTGAGAACGACAGGGTGTTGTCCAGGATCACGCCAAGGTTCTTAGCGCTCTGGGAGGAGGACACAATGGAGTTGTCAACCGTGATGGCGAGATCATGGAACGGGCAGTCCTTCCCCGGGAGGAAGAGCAGCTCCGTCTTGCCGAGGTTCAGCTTGAGGTGGTGATCCGTCATCCACACTGATATGTCTGCCAGACATGCAGAGATGCGATTCGCCACCTGGTCATCATAAGGGGGAAAGGAGAAGATTAGTTGTGTGTCGTCTGCATAGCAATGATAGGAGAGACCATGTGAGGTTATGACAGAGCCAAGTGACTTGGTGTATAGCGAGAATAGGAGAGGGCCTAGAACAGAGCCCTGGGGGACACCAGTGGTGAGAGCGCGTGGTGAGGAGACAGATTCTCGCCACGCCACCTGGTAGGAGCGACCTGTCAGGTAGGACGCAATCCAAGCGTGGGCCGCGCCGGAGATGCCCAACTCGGAGAGGGTGGAGAGGAGGATCTGATGGTTCACAGTATCGAAGGCAGCCGATAGATCTAGAAGGATGAGAGCAGAGGAGAGAGAGTTAGCTTTAGCAGTGCGGAGCGCCTCCGTGATACAGAGGAGAGCAGTCTCAGTTGAATGACTAGTCTTGAGACCTGACTGATTTGGATCAAGAAGGTCATTCAGAGAGAGATAGCGGGAGAGCTGGCCAAGGACGGCACGTTAAAGAGTTTTGGAGAGAAAAGAAAGAAGGGATACTGGTCTGTAATTGTTGACATCGGAGGGATCGAGTGTAGGTTTTTTCAGAAGGGGTGCAACTCTCGCTCTCTTGAAGACGGAAGGGACGTAGCCAGCGGTCAGGGATGAGTTGATGAGCGAGGTGAGGTAAGGGAGAAGGTCTCCGGAAATGGTCTGGAGAAGAGAGGAGGGGATAGGGTCAAGCGGGCAGGTTGTTGGGCGGCCGGCCGTCACAAGACGCGAGATTTCATCTGGAGAGAGAGGGGAGAAAGAGGTCAGAGCACAGGGTAGGGCAGTGTGAGCAGAACCAGCGGTGTCGTTTGACTTAGCAAACGAGGATCGGATGTCGTCGACCTTCTTTTCAAAATGGTTGACGAAGTCATCTGCAGAGAGGGAGGAGGTGGGGGAGGAGGATTCAGGAGGGAGGAGAAGGTGGCAAAGAGCTTCCTAGGGTTAGAGGCAGATGCTTGGAATTTAGCGTGGTAGAAAGTGGCTTTAGCAGCAGAGACAGAGGAGGAAAATGTAGAGAGGAGGGAGTGAAAGGATGCCAGGTCCGCAGGGCGGCGGGTTTTCCTCCATTTCCGCTCGGCTGCCCGGAGCCCTGTTCTGTGAGCTCGCAATGAGTCATCGAGCCACGGAGCGGGAGGGGAGGACCGAGCCGGCCTGGAGGATAGGGGACATAGAGAGTCAAAGGATGCAGAGAGGGAGGAGAGGAGGGTTGAGGAGGCAGAATCAGGAGATAGGTTGGAGAAGGTTTGAGCGGAGGGAAGAGATGATAGGATGGAAGAGGAGAGAGTAGCGGGGGAGAGAGAGCGAAGGTTGGGACGGCGCGATACCATCCGAGTAGGGGCAGTGTGGGTGGTGTTGGATGAGAGCGAGAGGGAAAAGGATACAAGGTAGTGGTCGGAGACTTGGAGGGGAGTTGCAATGAGGTTAGTGGAAGAACAGCATCTAGTAAAGATGAGGTCGAGCGTATTGCCTGCCTTCTGAGTAGGGGGGGGGGAGGTGAGAGCGTGAGGTCAAAAGAGGAGAGGAGTGGAAAGAAGGAGGCAAAGAGGAATGAGTCAAAGGTAGACGTGGGGAGGTTAAAGTCGCCCAGAACTGTGAGAGGTGAGCCGTCCTCAGGAAAGGAGCTTATCAAGGCATCAAGCTCATTGATGAACTCTCCGAGGGAACCTGGAGGGCGATAAATGATAAGGATGTTAAGCTTGAAAGGGCTGGTAACTGTGACAGCATGGAATTCAAAGGAGGCGATAGACAGATGGGTAAGGGGAGAAAGAGAGAATGACCACTTGGGAGAGATGAGGATCCCGGTGCCACCACCCCGCTGACCAGAAGCTCTCGGGGTGTGCGAGAACACGTGGGCGGACGAAGAGAGAGCAGTAGGAGTAGCAGTGTTGTCTGTGGTGATCCATGTTTCCGTCAGTGCCAAGAAGTCGAGGGACTGGAGGGAGGCATAGGCTGAGATGAACTCTGCCTTGTTGACCGCAGATCGGCAGTTCCAGAGGCTACCGGAGACCTGGAACTCCACGTGGGTCGTGCGCGCTGGGACCACCAGATTAGGGTGGCCGCGGCCACGCGGTGTGGAGCGTTTGTATGGTCTGTGCAGAGAGGAGAGAACAGGGATAAACAGACACATAGTTGACAGGCTACAGAAGAGGCTACGCTAATGCAAAGGAGATTGGAATGACAAGTGGACTACACGTCTCGAATGTTCAGAAAGTTAAGCTACGTAGCAAGAATCTTATTGACTAAAATGATTAAAATGATACAGTACTGCTGAAGTAGGCTAGCTGGCAGTGGGTGCGTTGTTGACACTACACTAATCAAGTCGTTCCGTTGAGTGTAATAGTTTCTGCAGTGCTGCTATTCGGGGGCTAGCTGGCTAGCTAGTAGTGTTGTTTACGTTACGTTGCGTTAAAAGAACGACAATAGCTGGCTAGCTAACCTAGAAAATCGCTCTAGACTACACAATTATCTTTGATACAAAGACGGCTATGTAGCTAGCTATGTAGCTAGCTACGATCAAACAAATCAAACCGTTGTACTGTAATGAAATTAAATGAAAATGTGATACTACCTGTGAATGCGACCGGGTTGTTGAGTTCTATTCAGAAGACGTTGGCTAGCTGTTGGCTAGCTAGCAGAGTCTCCTACGTTAAGGACGACAAATAGCTGGCTAGCTAACCTCGGTAAATTAAGATAATCACTCTAAGACTACACACTCTAAACCTTAAACAACACAATTGTTTAAAGAAGACAAACATGGGTTGCTGTGAGGTAACTCACAGCAACCCATAATATAGCATCACTCTATTCCTCTGTCTATCGTCTCCTCAAGCTTCAGTTCCGTCCTCCACTTCCTCTATACTTCCTCTATATTCTATACTTCTATCCTCTATACTGGAGGGGGCCGTCTTTCAGATGGGACATTAAACGGGTGTCCTGACTCTCTGAGGTCATTAAAGATCCCATGGCACTTATCGTAAGAGTAGGGGTGTTAACCCCGGTGTCCTGGCTAAATTCCCAATCTGGCCCTCAAACCATCATGGTCACCTAATAATCCCCAGTTTACAATTGGCTCATTCATCCCCCTCCTTTCCCCTGTAACTATTCCCCAGGTCGTTGCTGTAAATGAGAACGTGTTCTCAGTCAACTTACCTGGCTTCCTGCACGTGTAGAGATCAGAGAGGTTTTGATGGGTGTATATGTGTAGCAGAAACTCACTCCTCAGCCTGCCCTGAAGTGTTGCCCCTTATGCCATTGAAGAAGGTCTTAATTGGTGGCGCTTTAGGTTGAAATACTCTATGAGGGTGGTCACATGTGTTTGCGAGGCAGATGTCCCGTGTTTGAGCCAGGTATGAGCCCGATTGGAGGGAATCAGAGGTATTCACTAAGCAAGCAATATGGTAATACGGATCACCTTGTACACTGATAGGAAAGATGACAGTTTCACTATGAAAACACTAGTCAACTCCTCTCAGACATCAACTAGTGCATTATGGGTTATGGGCTGGGCATTCTTCTCTTCTCCTGATCAGAAGCTAGGTTTCCATGTCAATATTCTAAAATCTACATAAAGAAAATATGTGTATTTTCCCACCAGATGTGTGTCCACCAAACAGATTTTGTTTTTGCGTATAAAAATCAGTGTGTGATGACGTAGTGCACGCAAATTCTTTTTCTTTTTTCGATGACGTAGTGCACGTGGAATTTTTTTTTTTCTTCCGTGTACCGAATAAAAATCAAATGTTCAATGTGTTTCCATCGCATTTTCAACTCTACCGATTAGTTTAGTCACAAACTGTTGTGTTAAATAGAAAATGTGTCTACTCTGGTCTTGTTATGTGTGCTCCAGCCAACAGCTCACAGACACAGTGTGGGTAGACTGTGTGGGTAGGCTAGTCTACATGCTGAGGTTATTATTATGGATAAGTATTGAAAGGAGCATCAAACTCATTCCATGCACTTTCACCACCCTATGAAGTTAATCTGTGAGAGAAAAATTACATGTTAACCTGGTTTGTTTAATTTTAATAGTTAACAATTAATATGCTTAACTATATACATTTCTATTCTTCCAATCCCTTTTAGCTCTCAGCAGTTGGTCTAGGCGTATAGTCAAGGACATTCTTGGCGACTCCGGTTGGAGATAAACTTGAGGAACAGAATAGACCTGTATTGTTTCCAATCATCTTTGCTTCTGAGTAACTTGGTCACACGGCATAAGACATAGAGCCTCTGAGAAGTGACCACAGTTCTTCAGTCCATCCTGTTCTTCTCATATCTTCCAAGGGCACAGCTGTTCACTTGTTTGCGCACTATGACCTCACATACCCGATACACATAGCCACGAAGAAGAAAACAAGCTAGCTTATGATGCCCCGATCTGCCAGGATATAGACATTAACCCATCTGTCTGTGGTGTCTTATAGGGTGTCCGATCAGAGATAGACATTAACCCATCTGTCTGTGGTGTCATACAGGGTGTCCGATCAGAGATAGACATTAACCCATCTGTCTGTGGTGTCATACAGGGTGTCCGATCAGAGATAGACATTAAACTATCTGTCTGTGGTGTCATACAGGGTGTCCGATCAGAGATAGACATTAACCCATCTGTCTGTGGTGTCATACAGGGTGTCCGATCAGAGATAGACATTAAACTATCTGTCTGTGGTGTCATACAGGGTGTCCGATCAGAGATAGACATTAACCCATCTGTCTGTGGTGTCATACAGGGTGTCCGATCAGAGATAGACATTAACCCATCTGTCTGTGGTGTCATACAGGGTGTCCACGGGGTAACAGGACCGACAGGACAACAAGGGGACGTTGGGCCTCGTGGTGTCGTTGTGAGTGAATTATTGCGCCTGGTCTCACCTGTGTTATAAATGCTTTATGCTATATTAATGTATTGTGAGGTTTGTCTTCTTCAATGACATGTTCGCAGAGATGACATTGGATTGCATCTTACTGTGCAGTACTGTAGTTCTCTGGTGTTAATGTTGATGATGTACTAGGTATAGTTATGTCTTGACCTTTTTCCTTGTACTTACTACTCTCTATCTAGGGATTGCTAGGTCTACCCGGGATCCCAGGGTTTAAGGTAATAGGTCACTGTGTGTGTGTGTGTGTGTGTGTGTGTGTGTGTGTGTGTGTGTGTGTGTGTGTGTGTGTGTGTGTGTGTGTGTGTGTGTGTGTGTGTGTGTGTGTGTGTGTGTGTGTGTGTGTGTGTGTGTGTGTGTGTGTGTGTGTGTGTGTGTGTGTGTGTGTGTGTGTGTGTGTGTGTGTGTGTGTGTGAAGGTTGCTCAGCTGTGCTGTAACTGATGTTATTTGCTGTAGGGTCAAGAGGGACGCAGCTCCAGTATCCCTGGCTCTCGTGGTCCAAAGGTAAAGGCACTACTTCACTGTAGCTCACATCATGTTGTACCATCATCATCATCATCATCATCATCATCATTGCATGTGTCACTCGCCTATATCCCTTATTCCTCATATTATCTCCATACACTGAGTTTCTCAATTGGAATGCTTGAAATGCTTACTTTTAATTCTTGATTATATCTGACATTATATATGCTAAAGCTCTTACGCTGAAGCTTATAAACCTACATATAATTTTACCTATACGGCATCCAATTACTTCAGGTCAAAAGCCCTTTTAAATTGTGTCATTAAATGTTTTGTTTTTTTGGCTATGTTTTGTAGTCGATAAGACAATGACCACCACCTCTGCACTGCCACCACGTGGCCAGTCTGTGGAGCTGCACTTGAAATATGAAGTTGGGAATGCTTTCGATGTCTGTTTTTTCTTGTTTGAAATTACATGTGTAACATAATGTGAATGTGTGCCTTCATGTTTAATAATGATCTGTACTAACCCTCCTACCCTCTTGGACCAGGTTTCTCTCATTTAATGAGTCGTTCTAGCATCATGATGTCATCTAACGAGCATACAGGTGGATGACATTTGAATTCCATTCCAACTACGGGATATATATGTGTGACTGGTTCCCTTTTCTCTTGAAGGGACACCAAGGGCCCCCTGGATTCCCGGGACCCAAAGGGATCAAACTATATGCCCACGCTCCCTCCGATTTGAAGGTATAGTCACACCAAGTCAGACCTAGGTTTAAATACTACACTGAACACAAAATAGAAATGCAACATATGAGCTGAAATAAAATATCCCCGAATTGTTCCATATGCACAATTTTTTTTTTCTCTTAAATTGTTGTGCACAAATGTGTTTAGACATGTCATAAGGTGAATGCACCAATTTGTAAGTCGCTCTGGATAAGAGTGTCTGCTAAATGACTTAAATGTAATGTAAATGTAATGTTTACATCCCTGATAGTAGGCATAGTGTAGCATGTCGGGATAATAAAAGGATACTCTAAAATGTGATGTCTCAAGTTTTGAGGGAACGTGCAATTGGCAGAGCTGTTGCCTGAGAATTGAATGTCCATTTCTCTACCATAAGCCACCAACAACGTCGTTTTAGTGAATTTGGCAGACCATGTGTAACCACTCCAGCCCAGGACCTCCACATCTGGCTTCTTCACCTGCGGGATCGTCTGAAACCAGCCACGCGGACAGCTGATGAAACTGAGGACTATTTCTGTCTGTAATTTACATTTAACATTTAAGTCATTTAGCAGACGCTCTTATCCAGAGCGACTTACAAATTGGTGCATTCACCTTATGACATCCATAATAACATCCGTAATAAAGCCCTTTTGTGGGGAAAAAAATAATTCTGATTGGCTGTGCATGGCTCCCCAGTGGGCGGGCCTTTGCCTTCCCAGGCTCACCCATGGCATCCCAGTCATGTGAAATCCATAGATTAGGGCCGAATGAATTTATTGAAATTGACTGATTTCCTTATTTTAAACTGTAACCCAGTAAAATCAATGAAATTGTTGCATGTTGCGTTTATATTTGTGTTCAGTATAATTCGAAATCGTTCAAATATTTTGATCATTTGCTTTTGCATGTCTGGAGTGTCAAGTGGGTGGGGTTTGCACTTTTGGGACTTTTCTATTGGTTTCATTGCAGCCAAGCTCAATCAAACACAACGCAAAGTTTCTCATGAGCTAGCTTTTTAGTGCCCGTAACTGTGACCTAATAATAATCAGATCAAAGTTAATATTATCATTACTGTGATGAATCAAGAAATACTGTGATGTGTGGAGTAATGTTACTATCTAATACTGTGATGTGTGGAGTAATGTTACTATCTAATACTGTGGTGTGTGCAGTAATGTTACTATCTAATACTGTGGTGTGTGGAGTAATATTACTATCTAATACTGTGATGTTACTATCTAATACTGTGATGTGTGGAGTAATGTTACTATCTAATACTGTGATGTGTGCAGTAATGTTACTATCTAATACTGTGGTGTGTGCAGTAATGTTACTATCTAATAATGTGATGTGTGGAGTAATATTACTATCTAATACTGTGATGTTACTATCTAATACTGTGATGTGTGGAGTAATGTTACTATCTAATACTGTGATGTTACTATCTAATACTGTGATGTGTGCAGTAATGTTACTATCTAATACTGTGATGTGTGGAGTAATGTTACTATCTAATACTGTGGTGTGTGCAGTAATGTTACTATCTAATACTGTGATGTTACTATCTAATAATGTGATGTGTGGAGTAATGTTACTATCGAATACTGTGATGTGTGGAGTAATGTTACTATCTAATACTGTGATGTGTGGAGTAATGTTACTATCTAATACTGTGATGTGTGCAGTAATGTTACTATCTAATACTGTGATGTGTGGAGTAATGTTACTATCTAATACTGTGATGTGTGCAGTAATGTTACTATCTAATACTGTGATGTTACTATCTAATAATGTGATGTGTGGAGTAATGTTACTATCGAATACTGTGATGTGTGGAGTAATGTTACTATCTAATACTGTGATGTGTGGAGTAATGTTACTATCTAATACTGTGATGTGTGGAGTAATGTTACTATCTAATACTGTGATGTGTGCAGTAATGTTACTATCTACCCTTCAGGACATCTGTACAACCAATCTGAAAACCTTGCTGATTGGTGGGATGGTCAGCTGACCCTTGTCTTTTCTCTCTGCAGGGGGAGACAGGGGATCTGGGTGAGAAGGGCTGTAAGGGTTCACCTGTAAGTCATCTCCTTGTTTTCCAGTCCTCATACGTATCTAGCTTTTAATCACCTATGTTCTATGGACGGAATCAGGTTCCATTTCTATATGACACGTTAGTATGACGGTGTCGTTTCACTATGAAATTTTAGTCTACCATTTGACGCCCCTGACCTCAGAGAGGTTGCTGTCCATGGGTGTTACGTATGTGACGTTATTAGCAAACAGCTATCGCGGTTATGACACCGGTCATCTGACATGAGTGGTCGTGAATGGACACGACACCTCATGGCAAGTGTTGTAGCACATTCATGCCCACGTCATAGTGACACTGTCAAATAAAGTGTTACCTGGAATCTTGTCTTTACTTGATAGTTATCTCTGTCTGTTCAATATCTCTGTCTGCTCAATATCTCTGTCTGGTCAATATCTCTGTCTGGTCAATATCTCTGTCTGTTCAATATCTCTGTCTGTTCAATATCTCTGACTGGTCAATATCTCTGTCTGTTCAATATCTCTGTCTGCTCAACATCTCTGTCTGTTCAATATCTCTGTCTGTTCAATATCTCTGTCTGGTCAATATCTCTGTCTGTTCAATATCTCTGTCTGGTCAATATCTCTGTCTGTTCAATATCTCTGTCTGTTCAATATCTCTGACTGGTCAATATCTCTGTCTGTTCAATATCTATGTCTGTTCAATATTTCTGTCTATTCAATCTGTCTGTCTGTCTGTCTGTCTGTCTGTCTGTCTGTCTGTCTGTCTGTCTGTCTGTCTGTCTGTCTGTCTGTCTGTCTGTCTGTCTGTCTGTCTGTCTGTCTGTCTGTCTGTCTGTCTGTCTGTCTGTCTGTCTGTCTGTCTGTCTGTCTGTCTGTCTGTCTGTCTGTCTGTCTGTCTGTCTGTCTGTCTGTCATCAGGGTTATGCTGGCCAGGTCAACTTGAAGGAAAAAGGGGACCAGGGGGGCATTGGCACTGAGGTAAAACACTGCCACATTCAGCCATTATACTGTCTATGTGACTGTCAATTCACGGCCATTGAGAATGTGTGATGTGATGAGTGTTATGGTTATGACGATGACAGTGATGTAAGGATTTCATGCCTCTGAGCCATGTGATAGAATTAACATGGGATTCAATGTAAAAATATAACGGGGGTTTTGATAATTAGCTGTATGAGAGGACTAACTACCATCATTTCTCTTTCAGGGAAGACCAGGGAAAGACGGGCGTCAAGGGCCCGCTGGATATGAGGTAGCTGCCCTGTGAATCAGAAATCAGAAACCTTTTTCTGTTCTGTTTCTGTCTAACATTGATGATTTATGTTACTGTTTTGTAATGCATTTTGTGTGTGTGTGTGTGTGTGTGTGTAACTATGGTGATTTATACACTCTTGCCATATTTAGGGGAGAAAGGGGAATCCCGGTTTAGCAGGACCTGATGGAATACCTGGACCACGGGTCAGTCATTACTACCATTCATTTCATGTTTAGAATGTGTGCGTGTGCCAATAATAGGTTTGTGCGTGTGTGTTTACCAGGGACAGAAGGGTGTCCAGGGTCAAGACGGAGACCCTGGGGAGGTGAGTGAGTCAAAGTGCCTGATAATGTCACTATCAACATCTAGAGTGAAGGATGAACCTACACACATACACACACACATGCAAATGAAACTTTCCGTAATGAATAAGATTAGGACTAAGATTACATGAACTCCTACTCTGAGAAACATTATGAACACATGGCCTGGTCTCTCTGGTCTTCCCATAGGTGACCATGATTGGCTGTGACGTAATTGGCCCCAAAGGACGACCAGGATTTACTGGCCCCCCGGGGCTCCCCGGGGTTACTGGTCCCCCAGGTACTCTATGCTCATCCAGCATACAGTACACACCCTTATTGATATTCACCCTCCTCCTATCCAATCAGATGTGAAGTAGAACTGTATAATCCCGCCTCATTCACCAACATGACCAATCAGTGTGTCTGTATAGCTAATAATAATATTCACCCTCTCCCTATCCAATCACACCTGGAGTAGAACTGTATAATCCCGCCTCATTCACCAACATGACCAATCAGTGTGTTTGATTAACTAATTATATCAACCTGTTTTCCAGGTGCCACTGGATTCGAGGGGCCTCCTGGTTCTCCAGGTAATCGCTAATCAACACGCAAGCAAGCACACACACACACACACTCAGTCTCCATCTTGGGCTCTATCTCCCCTACACAGGTCCTAACAACGGAGGAGATCCCTACAATCGGGGAGCGAAGGGCCACAGTGGGCCTAAAGGGGATGAAGGAGACCCAGGACCCATCATTCAGGGAGAGCCAGGCAGGGAAGGCCCACAAGGAACAACTGGAGACCTTGGACCACCGGGACCACCTGGAGAATCAGGTTAGACTCTCTCCATATATAAAGTAATCTCCCCAACCCGGAGCCTATATTTATAAAACATCTCGAAGTAGGAGTGCTGATCTAGAATCAGTATTAGCTATTTGATCATAATAGATAATACTACACGGACAGGGGAGGAAGATCTTTATGAATATTCTCTCACAGCGATTTTAATTGAGACACACACATAACATGGCAACGTTTTGATCCCACTGGGATCTTATTTGATTAAAGATAATGTACTTGTTTGTTTCTTGTTACAGATAATCTGAAGGGTGTTATCGGACCTCCGGGGGCAAAGGGAGCCAAGGGAGAACAAGGGTACGGTGGCCAATATGGATCGAAAGGTGAGCTCTGTCTGATTACTCTTCTGATTGGAGGGGCAGTCAGTATTGAGTATACTGATTGGCTGGGCTGTCCTAGATCGCTACTGTGTCTCTCATTGGTTGACTTCAGACACCATGAACACTGTGGTGTGTTATTGGTAGAAAAAAATCAAAATATTATGATATCTCAATCTCAACGATCATTGGGTGCTGCTATTGGAATCTTATGCTCACCTGGGATGCTCAGTTCTGCTGTCGATTGTCACTGTGTCCTTCTCTCCACTACAGGTGAGAAAGGGGAGGTCTGTAGTTTGTGTACGGGAAAAGGATCTGGAGAGCCGGGACCCCCAGGTTCCCCTGGTCAGCCTGGAGTCCCAGGTACCTGCAACGTAACAGAACTTTCAGTGAGAAATGTATTGTGTTGAACCAAAAATCCTTGTCTGTCCTATAGAATAGGATTGTTTCAGCCTTTTTAAATAAACCCTCATCCCACAGGCTTTAGTGCAGGACCAGGACCCAAAGGAGAGCCAGGACTCAAAGGACCCTCGGGATCACCTGGACAACAGGTGACACTACCTGCATCATACCTCTGCCATACAGATACTAAATACCATTTTTATTTGACCTTGTGATGTCACTGTGACTGCCTGTGGTTTTGCAGTTATATTATTTCCATAGTGACACATCTTGCTTAGTAGTTTTGCTTAGATACTGTATCTATGGTGTTGCTTGTATACCTTATCCGTGGTTTTATTAGGATACCATATCTGTGGTGTTGATAGAATACTGTATCTATGGTGTTGCTTAGATACTGTATCCATGGTGTTGCTGGTATACATTATCCATGGTTTTATTAGGATACCAGATCTGTGGTGTTGATAGAATAATGTATCCATGGTGTTGCTGGTATACCTTATCCATGGTTTTATTAGGTTACCATATTTGTGGTGTTCACAGAATACTGTATCTATGGTGTTCCTGCGATACCTTATCCATGGTGTTGCTAGGCTACTGTATCTGTGGTATTGCTGGAATAATGTATCCAAGGTTGTTAAATTACAGTATCCATGACAACCACTCCTGTCTGTGTTACAGGGTCTCCATGGCCCTTCAGGTGTTCCAGGACCTCCAGGGCCAAAAGGAAATTCAGGTTCCTGCAATCCCCAGGGGATAAAGGGAGAGAAAGGAGCCCCAGGACCAGCTGGCAGATCAGGGCTGGATGGCCTATACGGGGCCCCTGGCTTTCGTGGACGCAAGGGCCAACAAGGCCCTAAGGGTGATCCAGTGAGGGTTTTAAATGGTTATGATTTCTATCACTAAAATGTATCTTTATTCTCAAATGCAAAGCAATGATTTGAATGCATTTTTTGTATTTTTTAAACTGAAGTACATTTCAAATTTGGGTGAACTGTCACTTTAAGTAGTTAGGGTATGCCTTCTGATATTCTGATTGGCTATGAATATTAATTTGAGGTAGTGATAATAGTTTGTTGATAGACTGAGTTTATTAGCTTTTATGAACACTTGAATGCTGAACATTTGTTAATGTGAAGCAGTAATGTTATGTGAACTAATGTTTTGCGGATGGGCTGAGTTTATTGGCTGAATGGTAATGTCGATGTGTAACGTAAGTCTGTTAAAGTAATGTTTTGTGAAGAACTGATGTTTGGATGATTGTCTGTGCCAGTACGATGGGCCACTGGGTCTGAAGGGAGATACTGGTGACCCAGGCCCTCCCGGGCCACAGGGATACCCAGGACCAGACGGTTCACCAGGTCCAGTAGGCATAGGACCGCTTGGCCCCTCAGGACCTAAAGGCAATAGTGGGGTACCAGGTCTACCTGGTACACCTGGTTACCAAGGTACCGTAAAGCAACACACCAATACCTGCTCCTTTTTGCTCTTTCGACTGTGTTAGACGTGTACACCCTCTGGCTGTGTGTTTCCATAACTCAATGATAATGTCCCTATATCAGTTGATGGTCTGACTCCGTTTTCTCCCCTATTCCCACCAGGTCAGAAGGGCGAGCCCTGCAGCAGTGTGGCTGACCAGGGAGTCCCAGGCCTACCGGGAAAGGCGGGGCTGCCGGGCACACGGGGCCCCCCAGGTGAGCACCCCAAGTGGGGACCGAACCACAGCATGGGTGGGAAGTGGCTGGAGGACTGGAGGTCTAGACTACATTGAGTTCAGTGGCAATTCAGTTCTTTAAAAAAAAAATTAAAAACATTTTTTACCTTTATTTAACGAGGCAAGTCAGTTATGAACAAATTCTTATTTTCAATGACGGCCTAAGAACGGTGGGTTAACTGTCTGTTCAGGGGCAAAACGACAGATTTGTACCATTTGAACTTGCAACCTTTTGGTTCCTAGTCCAACGCTCTAACCACTAGCCTGGAGTCTAAACTGTTTCACTTCAAAACAGTGGTGAAACGTAGCATGTTAGTTTAGACTCCAGGCTATTTCAGTTGTAACTTTATAATATTTTATGCCATTCTACCTGACGAAGAACATAAACAACGTGATAGGACAGAGAGTTGAGTTTGTCCACACAGGTCCTCGTGGTGGTGCTGGTAACCCGGGGGAGAAAGGGGACAGTGGTGTATTCTCCACCCTGGGAAGACGAGGACCCACTGGACAGAAAGGTGAGCCATGTCGGCAAAATATTTTTGAGTAGTTATTTGTGCCATGTCGATCCATTTGAATATCTGAATAACAGGAATGACACTGTAATGTGAACAAGAACGCCTTGACTGAAGGTTTTGTGTGAGTCGTTATCTCAAGTGAGGATTCATTTAGTCATAGTCACCGGAAGTAGTTTAGTTATTATGATTATTACGATTATTATTATTTGTTTTATCGGTCTGCTAATACAGGACTAGTAAACGCCTACTATATAGTATATATACTATGGTATATACTATGGTATATAGTATATATGGTATATTTACTATATTTACTATATTTACTATAGTATATAGTATATAGTATATTTACTATAGTATATAGTATTATTTATATAGTATTCAGTATATATAGTATATAGTGTAGTATATATACTATAATAGTACTATAGCAATAGTATATATACTATAGTATATAGTATATAGTATATTCCGCAGCACCTTAGCACCCCTACTTCCTATTCCCGTGTCTATTGTGTGATTGTATGACAGACATTAGATAATATATACTATTTAGCAGACACTGTTATACAAAGCAACTTACATCAGTGAATGCAAAGATTTTCTAATGGGTGGCCCCAGCAGGAATCTAACCCACAACCCTGGCGTTGCTATAGCACCATGGTCCTTACCAACCAAGCCACGTAGGACCACCAATGGAGATGTGTTAGTGTATATATTATATACACTGAGTGTACAAAACTCTATCCATGATACAGACTGACCAGGTGAATCCAGGTGAAAGCTATAATCCCTTTTAAATGTCACTTGTTAAATCCACTTCAATCAGTGTAGATGAAGGGGAGGAGACAGGTTAAAGAATCATTTTTAAGCCTTGAGACAATTGAGACATGGATTGTGTATGTGGGCCATTCAGAGGGTGAATGTTCAAGTCAAAAGATTAAAATGCCTTTGAGCGGGGTATGGTAGTGGGTGCCAGGCGCACCGGTTTGTGTCAAGAACTGCAACCCTGCTGGGGTTTTCACGCTCAACAGTTTCCTGTGTGTATCAAGAACAGTCCACCACCCAAAGGACATCCAACCAACTTGACACAACTGTGGGAACGATTGGAGTCAACATGGGCCAGCATCCTCGTGGAGCGCTTTTGACACCTTGTAGAGTCCATGCTCCGATGAATTGAGGCTGTTCTGATGGCAAAAGTTGGGGTTGCAACTCAATATTAGGAAGGTGTTCCTAAAGTTTTGTACACTCAGTGTATACTCTTGTGTTAGCACCAGTTTGTGGGACTTGTGATGCTGTCTGTCTCCTAGGTGACAAAGGGCAGCCGGGACGCCCAAGTACCTCTGGAAGTGGCTATCCTGGACGACCTGGCGTCATGGGATTCCCTGGGGCTCAAGGGCCAAAGGTCATTACTGAATACTGACCCTGTCATGTCTGTCTATCTGTCTATTCAATGTTTTTTAATCGCAGTAAGATTTACACTCACAAAAGTTCCAGAGGAATGGAGACATTTCAAATGTCATGTTATGGCATTTGTGTTGTAACGATGTGCAAAAAAGTACAAAAGGGAAAATTATTATATTGGTTGTATTTACAACAGTGTTTGTTCTTCACTTGTTGTCCTTTTCTTGTCCTTTTTCATAAAATATTGATGCTGTGATTGCACACTATGGTATTTCACCCAATAGATATGGGAGTTTATTAAAATTGATTTGTTTTCTAATTCTTTGTGGGTCTGTGTAATCTGAGGAAAATATGTGTCTCTAATATGGTCATACATTTGACAGGAGATTAGGAAGTGCAGCTCAGTTTCCACCTCATTTTGTGGGCAGTGTGCACATAGCCTGTCTTCTCTTGAGCGCCAGGTCTGCCTACGGTGGCCTTTCTCAATAGCAAGGCTATGCTCTCTGAGTCTGTACATAGTCAAAGCTTTCCTTAAATTTGGGTCAGTCACGGCGGTCAAGTATTCTGCCACTGTGTACTCTCTGTTTAGGGCCAAATAGCATTCTAGTTTGCTCAGTTTCTTTGTTAATTCTTTCCAATGTGTCAAGTATTGATCTTTTTGTTTTCTCATGATTTGATTAGGGCTAATTGTGCTGCTGTCCTGAGGCTCTGATTGTGTTTGTGAACAGAGCCCCAGGACCAGCTTGCTTGGGGGACTCGTCGCCAGGTTCATCTCTCTGTAGGTGATGGCTTTGTTATGGAAGGTTTGGGAATCGCTTCCTTTTAGGTGGTTGTAGAATTTAACGTCTCTTTTCTGGATTTTGATCATTAGCGGGTATTGGACTAATTCTACTCTGCATGCATTATTTGGTGTTTTACGTTGTACACTGAGGATATGTTTGCAGAATTCTGCAAGCAGAGTCTCAATTTGGTGTTTCTCATTTTGTGAATTCTTGGTTGGTGAATGTACCCCAGACCTCACAACCATACAGGGCAATGGGTTCTATAACTAATTCAAGTATTTTTAGCCAGATCCTAATTGGTATGTTGAATTTTATATTCCTTTTGGTGGTGTAGAAGGCCCTTCTTTTTTTTCGCTAAGGGGTGGCCCTTCTTGCCTTGTACCTCAGATCATTCACAGCTTTGTGGAAGTTACCTTTGGTGTCACTGATGTTTAGCCCGAGGTACGTATAGTTTTTTTTGTTGCTCTAGGGCAATGGTTTCTAGATGGAATTTGTATTTCTGGTCCTGAGAACTGGACCTTTTCTGGAACACCATTATTTTTGTCTTACTGAGATTTACTGTCAGGGCCCAGGTCTGGCAGAATCTGTGCAGAAGATCTAGGTGCTTCAGCAAACAGTAGACATTTGACTTCAGATTCTAGTAGGGTGAGGCCGGGTGCTGCAGACTGTTCTAGTGCCGTGGCCAGTTCTTTGATATATATGTTGAAGTGGGTGGGGCTCAAGCTGCATCCCTGTCTCATCCCACAGTCCCGTGGAAAGAAATATGTGTTTTTTTGCCAATTTTGCCAATTTTGTGTGTACATGTATTTTATGATGTCATATGTTTTTCCCCCAACACAGCTTTCCATCAATTTGTATAGCAGACCCTCATTACAAATTGAGTCAAAAGCTTTTTTGAAATCAACTAAGCATGACAAGACTTTGACTTCGTTTTGGTTTGTTTGTTTGTCAATTAGGGTGTACAGGGTGAATACATGGTCTGTAGTACGGTAATTTGATAAAAAGCCAATTTGACATTTACTCAGTATATTGTCTTCACTGAGGAAATGTACAAGTCTCCTGTTAATGAAAATGCAGAGAATTTTCCCAAGGTAAATGTATCCCACGGTAGTTATTAGAGTTTGGTTCCAAATATTTGGGAAGATGCCAGAGCTAAGGATGATGTTAAAGAGTTTTAGTATAGCCAATTGGAATTTGTAGTCTGTATATTTTTATAATTTCATTTAGGATACCATCAACACCACAAGCCTTTTTTGGGTTGGAGGGTTTGTATTTTGTCCTGTAGTTCATTCAATGTAATTGGAGAATCCAGTGGGTTTTGGTAGTCTTTAATAGTTGATTCTAAGATTTGCATTTTGATCATGTATATGTTTTTGCTGTTTGTTCTTTGTTATAAAGCCAAAAAGATTGGAGAAGTGGTTTATATATACATCTACGTTTTGGATAGATAACTCTTTGTGTTATTGTTTGTTTAGTGTGTTCCACAAGAGGTTGGTGGCACCTTAATTGAGGAGGACAAGCTCATGGTAATGGATGGAATGGTATCCAATACATCAAACACATGGTTTGATGCCATTCCGTTTGCTCCGTTCCAGCCATTATTATGAGCCGTCCTCCCCTGGTATGTTCCAATTTTCCCAGAAGTGGTTAGATGGATTCTTCAGTTAAATTGGATTCTATGGATTCTTCAGTTAAATTGAGCTGATTTCTGATGTGCAGTTCCTTCTTTTTCCATAATGTATCTCTGTATCGTTTTAGTGATTCACCATAGTGAAGGTGTAGGCTCACGTTTCCTGGGTCTCTATGTTTTTGGTTGGATAGGTTTCTCAATTTCTTTCTTGGGTTTTTGCATTCTTCATCAAACCATTTGTCATTGTTGTTCATTTTCTTAGGTTGTCTTTCTATCTACCCATCTAACATTCATCCTTCCATCCACTCTCAGGGTGATGCTGGGTTTGAGACCCTAGGTCCAGCCGGCCCTAAAGGTTTCCCAGGTGGTGTTGGGGCCCAGGGCCCTCCTGGAGATCCAGGAGTACTGGGCCGACCAGGGAGTCCGGGACCACCCGGCATCAATGGGTCTTCAGGTCCCAAAGGTACTTACTGTACACACAGGTAGACCCAGACACAGCACAGGTAGACCCAGACACAGCACAGGTAGACCCAGACACAGCACAGGTAGACCCAGACACAGCACAGGTAGACCCAGACACAGCACAGGTAGACCCAGACACAGCACAAGACACGGACATGGGATACACACACACACACGGACACACACACAAATTCACCATCACAACATATCCATCACACACTCCATCTTTCACTTTTTCTACGCATTCATGCACAGTTACATTGAGGCATATACACTCTGTCAAATTCACACTGATGTATTTCAACACTGGTACACATACTCCCAGGTACTTATGACCTTATGCCTGATATGTTTGTAGGAAGTAAAGGTGTAGATGGTTCCCAAGGACTTCCTGGTTACGCAGGTACTTGCTGTACTGAAGCCCCAACTGGACCACCAGGGCTGTCAGGCAGACCTGGACTCCCAGGTGAGCTGGTGAAGCCTGAATGTTCCTAATGTTCCTAACATACAACGGGTTGTCTTTGTAATGTCTCATTTTCTCTTTCTCTCTTTGTTCATTCCTACCATTCTCCATTCTCATTCCTTCTCGTCCCCTCTCTCTCTCCTCCTCTCCCTCTCTCTATTCCTCTCACTCTCTCTCTCCCTCTCTTCTTTCTCTCCCTCTATTTTTCACCCTCTCTCTTCCTCTCCCCCTCTCTCTTTTCCTCTCCCCCTCTTTCTCTCCCTCTCTCTATTCCTCTCCCTGTCTCTATTCCTCTCCCATCTCTTTTTCTCCCTCTCTTCCTTTCCCCCTGTCCACTATTTCCATATTTTCCTTGCTTTCATTTGCTCTTATCCACGACTCTATGACTTTCCCCTCTTACCCAGGTATTAATGGAGAGATGGGTTCATACGGGGACCCTGGCACCCCGGGGTTTGGAAGCTCAGGTCCGGCTGGTGACCCTGGGCCCCCTGGGGCCTCCGGACCCGTAGTGCAAGGCCTGACTGGACAGATGGGAGGCAGAGGGAGAGACGGGTTACCAGGTGCATCAGGTACAGCAACAGCACTGAAACATTCAACATCAGATACAGTAACAGCACTGACACATTCAACACCAGATACAGTAACAGCACTGACACATTCAACACCAGGTACAGTAACAGCACTGACACATTCAACATCAGGTACAGTAACAGCACTGACGTTTGGCAACTCGAACCTTCAGCTCCCTCCACAGGTTTTCTATGGGATTAAGATCTGGAGACTGGCTAGGCCACTCCAGGACCTTAATGTGCTTCTTCTTGAGCCACTCCTTTGTTGCCTTGGCCGTGTGTTTTGGGTCATTGTCATGCTGGAATACCCATCCACGACCCATTTTCAATGCCCTGGCTGGGGGAAAGAGGTTCTCACCCAAGATTTGACGGTACATGGCCCCGTCCATTGTCCCTTTGATGCGGCGAGGTTGTCCTGTCCCCTTAGCAGAAAAACACCCCCAAAGCATATTGTTTCCACCTCCATGGTTGACAGTGGGGATGGTATTCTTGGGGTCATAGGCAGCATTCCTCCTCCTCCAAACACAGCAAGTTGAGTTGATGCCAAAGAGCTCCATTTTGGTCTCATCCGACCACAACACTTTCACCCAGTTGTCCTCTGAATCATTCAGATGTTCATTGGCAAACTTCAGACGGGCATGTACAGTGGGGCAAAAAAGTATTTAGTCAGCCACCAATTGTGCAAGTTTTCCCACTTAAAAAGATGAGAGAGGCCTGTAATTTTCATCATAGGTACACTTCAACTATGACAGACAAAATGAGAAGACAAAAAATCCAGAAAATCACATTAGTAGGATTTTTTATGAATGTATTTGCAAATTATGGTGGAAAATAAGTATTTGGTCACCTACAAACAAGCAAGATTTCTGGCTCTCACAGACCTGTAACTTCTTCTTTAAGAGGCTCCTCTGTCCTCCACTCGTTACCTGTATTAATAGCACCTGTTTGAACTTGTTATCAGTATAAAAGACACCTGTCCACAACCTCAAACAGTCACACTCCAAACTCCACTATGGCCAAGACCAAAGAGCTGTCTTAGGACACCAGAAACAAAATTGTAGACCTGCACCAGGCTGGGAAGACTGAATCTGCAATAGGTAAGCAGCTTTGTTTAAAGAAATCAACTGTGGGAGCAATTATTAGGAAATGGAAGACATACAAGACCACTGATAATCTCCCTTGATCTGGGGCTCCACGCAAGATCTCACCCCGTGGTGTCAAAACGATCACAAGAACGGTGAGAAAAAATCCCAGAACCACATGGGGGGACCTAGTGAATGACCTGCAGAGAGCTGGGACCAAAGTAACAAAGCCTACCATCAGTAACACACTACGCCTGCAGTGCCAGTACATGTCCAGGCCCATCTGAAGTTTGCTCGAGAGCATTTGGATGATCCAGAAGAAGATTGGGAGAATGTCATATGGTCAGATGAAACCAAAATATAACTTTTTGGTAAAAGCTCGTCGTGTTTGGAGGACAAAGAATGCTGAGTTGCATCCAAAGAACACCATACCTACTGTGAAGCATGGGGGTGGAAACATCATGCTTTGGGGCTGTTTTTCTGCAAAGGGACCAGGACGACTTATCCGTGTAAAGGAAAGAATGAATGGGGCCATGTATCGTGAGATACAAACACACCCCCCGGGCAACGAAGGAGTGGCTTTGTAAGAAGCATTTCAAGGTCCTGGAGTGGCCTAGCCAGGCTCCAGATCTCAACCCCATAGAAAAAAAGTCAGTGTTGCCCAGCAACAGCCCCAAAACATCACTGCTCTAGAGGAGATCTGCATGGAGGAATGGGCCAAAATACCAGCAACAGTGTGTGAAAACCTTGTGAAGACTTACAGAAAACGTTTGACCTCTGTCATTGCCAACAAAGGGTATATAACAAATTATTGAGATAAACTTTTGTTATTGACCAAATACTTATTTTCCACCATAATTTGCAAATAAATTCATTAAAAATCCTACAATGTGATTTTCTGGATTTTTTTTCTCTCATTTTGTCTGTCATAGTTGAAGTGTACCTATGATGAAAATTACAGGCCTCACCCATCTTTTTAAGTGGGAGAACATGCACAATTGGAACATTTAAGTGGGAGAACATGCACAATTTGCCCCACTGTATATGTGCTTTCTTGAGCAGGGGGACCTTGCGGGCGCTGCAGGATTTCAGTCCTTCACGGCGTAGTGTGTTACCAATTGTTTTCTTGGTGACTATGGTCCCATCTGCCTTGAGATCATTGACATGATTCTCCCGTGTAGTTCTGGGCTGATTCCTCACTGTTCTCATGATCATTGCAACTCCACGAGGTGAGATCTTGCATGGAGCCCCAGGCCGAGGGAGATTGACAGTTCTTTTGTGTTTCTTCTGTTTGCGAATAATCGCACCAACTGTTGTCACCTTCTCACCAAGCTGCTTGGCAATGGTTTTGTAGCCCATTCCAGCCTTGTGTAGGTCTACAATCTTGTCCCTGACATCCTTTGAGAGCTTTTTGGTCTTGGCCATGGTGGAGAGTTTGGAATCTGATTGATTGCTTCTGTGGACAGGTGTCTTTTATACAGGTAACAAACTGAGATTAGGAGCACTCCCTTTAAGAGTGTGCTCCTAATCTCAGCTCGTTACCTGTATAAAAGACACCTGTGTCACACCTTGGTCATTGTATCTTGTGTTTTTGTTATATGTTTGGGTAGGCCAGGGTGTGACATGGGTTTATATGTTGTATTTTCGTATTAGGGTTTGTATTAATTGGGAGTGTGTATTATTAGGGGTGTGTCTAGTTAGGCTTGGCTGCCTGAGGCGATTCCTAATTGGAGTCAGCTGATTCTAGTTGTCTCGGATTGGGAACCGTATTTAGGTAGCCTGAGTGCGCGTTGTATTTCGTGGGTGATTGTACCTGTCTTAGCTTCCGTTATTTCATGTACCGTATTAGCTTCATTAAAAGTCATGAGTAACCTACACGCTGCATTTCGGTCTGACTTTCTACAAACAACAGACGAAGATCATTACAACCTGGGAGCCAGAAATCTTTTTGATTGAGAGATGGTCAAATACATATTTCCCTCATTAAAATGCAAATCAATTTATAACATTTTTGACATGCGTTTTTCCGTTTTTTTGTTGTTATTCTGTCTCTCACTGTTCAAATAAACCTACCATTAAAATTATAGACTGATCATTTATTTTTCAGTGGGCAAATGTACAAAATCAGCAGGGGATCAAGTACTTTTTTCCCTCACAGTACTACAGTAGTTGATGTAGTATATGTTACATATACTTTAGTTGATGTAGTATATGTTACCTCCTACAGTAGTATATGTTACCTACTACAGGTCCTAGAGGTGACCCTGGACTGGAAGGAAGATCTGGACCGGGCCCTGACGGCCCACCTGGACCTGAAGGACCACCCGGTCTCAAAGGTCAGAGGTCACACACTTGTCCAGTCACACACACATGGGCATGCATTCACACACACACACACACACACACACACACACACACACACACACACACACACACACACACACACACACACACACACACACACACACACACACACACACACACACACACACACACACACACACACACACACATACAGATGCGCAAGAACACTCACACGTACAAATAAAATGTCAAACTTACACAATGATGATAAAGGTGTGAATTATGACAATAGATTATATAATGATTTTTGGGGGGATGTGGTTCTGGGCAGGGTCGGTTGGCCCTGATGGGGAGAAAGGTCACAGTGGTGTACCAGGCTCTGTGGGGGACAACGGGCGCCCAGGCCCTTGTGGACCATCATCCGATACAGTCATACATGGGCCCCCAGGGGACCCTGGGATACATGGTGAGCGCCATAGAGATGAGCGAACAATTCAATCAAACATGCACTGCAGTATTTATACAAAAGATCATTGTTTCCCCCCCAATGCTATGATTAGTTCCATTTGAATCTCAGACTATGTGTTGTACGAGAATTGCTATTCAAAATATTGTGATTGATATGGTCATTTAACACGTTAACATGTCGTTTGTCTCTTACGCAATAGGTCTGCCTGGTTTCCATGGTGCTAAAGGACACCCTGGATATCCTGGACCCAAAGGCATTGATGGGAGGGACGGTGACCCAGGAAATGGGCCGAGAGGTGTGTGTGTGTATTATAAACTAGAAAAGGAAATGTCATGCTTCGTGGTAGTGATTGCTGGAGTGATGGTAATTGTGGTAACGCATTTTTACAAACGTTTTTTTTTTTAAACTGTGCAAGAGGGGAACCACTACTACTTCAAGGAACTAGCTAGCCGTTTCACATACGTTACAGTAGCAGTAGTAGTAGCAGTAATAGTAGCAGCAGTAGTAGCAGTAGTAGTAGTAGTAGCAGTAATAGCAGCAGTAGTAGCAGCAGTAGCAGTAATAGTAGCAGCAGTAGCAGTAGTAGTAGTAGCAGCAGTAGTGGTAGCAGTAATAGTAGAAGCATCAGTAGTAGTAGTAGTAGTATTAGTAGTAGTAGCAGTAGTAGTAGTACCAGCAGTAGTAGTAGCAGTAATAGCAGCAGTAGTAGTAGCAGTAGTAGTGGTAGCAGCAGTAGTAATAGCAGTAGCAGTAGTAGTAGTAGCAGTAGCAGTAGCAGTCATAGTAGTAGCAGTAGCAGTAGTAGCAGTAGCAGTAGTAGTAGTAGTAGTAGTAGCAGTAGTAGCAGTAAAGCAGCAGCAGCAGTAGCAGCAGTAGTAGTAGTAGTAGTAGTAGTAGCAGTAGTAGTAGCCGTAGTAGTAGCAGTAGTAGTAGTAGCAGTAGTAGTAGCAGTAGTAGTAGTAGTAGCAGTAGCAGTAGTAGTAGTAGTAGTAGTAGCAGTAGCAGTAGTAGCAGTAGAAGTAGCAGCAGTAGTAGCAGTAGTAGTAGTAGCAGTAGTAGCAGTAGAAGTAGCAGCAGTAGTAGCAGCAGTAGCAGCAGTAATAGTAGCAGTAGCAGTAGTAGTATCAGTAGTAGTAGCAGCAGCAGTAGTAGTATAAGTAGCCGTAGTAGCAGTAGTATCTGTAGCAGCAGCATTAGTAGTATCAGTAGTAGTAGTAGCACCAGCAGTAGTAGTAGCAGTAATAGCAGCATCAGTAGTAGGAACAGCAGTAGTAGCAGTAGTATCTAGCAGTAGTAGCAGTAGTATCAGTAGCAGTAGTAGTATCAGTAGCAGTAGCAGCAGTGGTATCAGTAGTATCAGTAGTAGTCGTAGCAGTAGCAGCAGCAGCAGTGGTATCAGTAGCAGCAGTAATAGTAGTAGTAGCAGTACTAGTTGCAGTAGCAGCAGTAATGGTAGCAGTAGTAGTAGCAGCAGTAGTAGTAGCAGCAGCAGTAGTAGTATCAGTAGCCGTAGTAGCAGTAGTATCAGTAGCAGTACATTTACATTTAAGTCATTTAGCAGACGCTCTTATCCAGAGCGACTTACAAATTGGTGCATTCACCTTATGACATCCAGTGGGACAGTCACTTAACAATAGTGCATCTAAAACTTAGGGGGGGTGGGGTGAGAGGGATTACTTAACCTATCCTAGGTAGCAGTAGTATCAGTAGTATCAGTAGCAGCAGCAGCAGTAGTATCAGTAGTAGTAGTAGTAGCACCAGCAGTAGTAGTAGCAGTAGTAGCAGTAATATCAGCATCAGTAGTAGGAACAGCAGTAGTAGCAGTAGTATCAGTAGCAGTAGTATCAGTAGCAGTAGTATCAGTAGCAGTAGTATCAGTAGCAGCAGCAGTAGTAGTATCAGTGGTAATAGTAGCACCAGCAGTCGTAGTAGCATCAGTAGTAGGAACAGCAGTAGTATCAGTAGTAGTAGTATCAGTAGCAGCAGCAGTAGTATCAGTAGTAGCAGCAGGAGTAGTAGTATCAGTAGTAGCAGCAGTAGTAGTCGTATCAGTAGTAGTAGTATCAGTAGTATCAGTAGTTGTAGCAGTAGTATCAGTAGTAGCAGTAGTAGTAGTATCAGTAGTATCAGTAGTAGCAGCAGTAGTATCAGTAGCAGTAGTATCAGTAGCAGCAGCAGTAGTAGTATCAGTGGTAATAGTAGCACCAGCAGTCGTAGTAGCATCAGTAGTAGGAACAGCAGTAGTATCAGTAGCAGCAGCAGTAGTATCAGTAGTAGCAGCAGGAGTAGTAGTATCAGTAGTAGCAGCAGTAGTAGTCGTATCAGTAGTAGTAGTATCAGTAGCAGCAGTAGTAGTAGTATCAGTAGTATCAGTAGTAGTAGTATCAGTAGTATCAGTAGTAGCAGCAGTAGCAGCAGTAGTAGTAGTATCAGTAGTATCAGTAGTAGTTGTATCAGTAGTAGTAGTATCAGTAGTAGCAGTAGTAGTAGTATCAGTAGTATCAGTAGTAGCAGTAGTAGCAGCAGTAGTAGTAGTATCAGTAGTAGCAGCAGTAGTAGTAGTATCAGTAGTAGTAGTATCAGTAGTATCAGTAGTAACAGCAGTAGTAGTAGTATCCGTAGTAACAGCAGTAGTAGTAGTATCAGTATTAGCAGTAGTAGCAGTAGTAGCAGTAGTAGCAGTAGTAGCAGCAGTAGTAGTAGTATCAGTAGTAGTAGTATCAGTAGTATCAGTAGTAGCAGCAGTAGTAGTAGTATCCGTAGTAACAGCAGTAGTAGTAGTATCAGTAGTATCAGTAGTAGCAGTAGTAGTAGTAGTATCAGGAGTAGCAGCAGTAGTAGTAGTATCAGTAGTAGTAGTATCAGTAGTATCAGTAGTAGCAGCAGTAGTAGTAGTATCCGTAGTAACAGCAGTAGTAGTAGTATCAGTAGTAGTAGTATCCGTAGTAACAGCAGTAGTAGTAGTATCAGTATTAGCAGTAGTAGCAGTAGTAGCAGTAGTAGCAGCAGTAGTAGTAGTATCAGTAGTAGTAGTATCAGTAGTATCAGTAGTAGCAGCAGTAGTAGTAGTATCCGTAGTAACAGCAGTAGTAGTAGTATCAGTAGTATCAGTAGTAGCAGTAGTAGTAGTAGTATCAGGAGTAGCAGCAGTAGTAGTAGTATCAGTAGTAGTAGTATCAGTAGTATCAGTAGTAGCAGCAGTAGTAGTAGTATCCGTAGTAACAGCAGTAGTAGTAGTATCAGTAGTATCAGTAGTATCAGTAGTAGTAGTATCAGTAGTATCAGTAGTAGCAGCAGTAGTAGTAGTATCCGTAGTAACAGCAGTAGTAGTAGTATCAGTAGTAGCAGTAGTAGCAGCAGCAAGCAGCAGCAGAAACAGTAACAGTAGTAGTCGTAGTGGTAGTGACTGGTTTCTTTCATCTATAACAAGAGTATAGAATTCTAGAGTTTTCTTTCAGCGAGCACACTAATGATGTATGTATGTTAGGCTGTCCAGGTGATCCTGGGGCTGATGGACTGTGCTCAGGAGGACCAGGCCCATCTGGACTCAGAGGAAATATGGGGCTCATGGGTCTACCAGGTAACACACACAATGACACACTGACACAAACACACACACACAATGACACACTGACACACACTAGGCCTGGGTGGTATATCAATACTGACGGAATGAAATGTATTTTATTTAGAATTATATATTTTGGGGTTTGGGGTATCCTGAAGCTCGGAGGGTGCGTGCTACGCCACTTCTTATAACTATATGTTAACTATCTAAGATTTGCGCCAAATAAATTATCTCTAGATCAAGGGCTCCAGCTATGCATTTGGTTTGCTAACTTGCTAGCTATGTGGTTATCTTGCAATATCATTCTTCTTGGTTACGGCAGAGACAATCAATCCCCTCCTGGATCACGATCCCTGATTCCTAAACATTTGTTTGGGGGTGGGGGTGTTATTTATCATTTTTTTACGTTTGGAAAAAAAGTATTTCTGCAATACTGTATATACCCCGGTATGGTACAGGAACGGTATGAAGGTATTCATATCTGGATAGTGTCCAACCCTAACACGCACACAACCACTGAAACACACACACACTCACAGATGCGCATGCACTCACACACAAGCACAACAACATTTCACTATTCAATAGTCTTCTTGTATGCTTGTCATGCTGCATGGTATAACAACTTATGATATCATATTGAAAAGGGCTCAAATTAATTAAAAGCCGATTGATGATGTTCTTACTGTTCGTATTGAGGTGTGTGGATATGATTTTAAGTCTCCATGGATTATAGGTTTTTACTGTTATTGAGTTGGGGGTGGGATGTGATCTCGTAGGTCCCCATGGAACACAGGGAGGGTTGGGTTCCAATGGAGACGCAGGACTAGACGGTAGGCCCGGTCCACGCGGGCCAAAAGGAACTAAAGGAGAGTCCAGTTGTGCAAAACCAGGCCTCCCAGGATCACCTGGACAGAAGGTGCAATGAAACAAACAGAACCACAATTACCAGCAATTGAAATCACTGCCACTGTGCAACACAATACTGTAAAGCTATTGTCACCATTTAAACACAAATGTGACAATTACCTGACTCTGATAACACTATCCTCTCTGTCTGTCTGTCTGTCTGTCTGTCTGTCTGTCTGTCTGTCTGTCTGTCTGTCTGTCTGTCTGTCTGTCTGTCTGTCTGTCTGTCTGTCTGTCTGTCTGTCTGTCTGTCTGTCTGTCTGTCTGTCTGTCTGTCTGTCTGTCTGTCTGTCTGTCTGTCTGTCTGTCTGTCTGTCTGTCTGTCGCTCGTTCTCTCTTTCTCTCTTTCTTTCCCTCTCTCTCTAGGGCGAACCAGCCTTGAATAACAAACATGACTCCAAAGGAATGAAAGGCTCTCCTGGTTACGCAGGTCCTCCAGGCTCCCAAGGACCTTCTGGAGCCAAAGGAGACCCAGGACACCATGGTTATTACCACTGAAACACTGATTAGTATGATGAGGACTGTGTTTTCGGCTATCATGTCACATGAACTCGATTTTAACCTTTTTAGAAATGAGGATTTTACCAAAAATGAAAGCAATTGCTTGAGGATGGTGCTGGAGAATGGTGCTGGATTGTGGTGTTGGAGAATGGTGCTGGAGAATGGTGCTGGATTGTGGTGTTGGAGAATGGTGCTGGAATTGTGGTGCTGGACCATCTGACATAAAAGGAAAAGGGGACAGTGATGAAACAACGTTTAATAAAGGTTAAATTCAGGTCATGAATGTTCAAAACACAGGGCCCTTAATTATGATAGTTGCTTTGATAGATGATCATGACGATGGTGGTGATTGTGTACATTTCTCTTACTCTTGTCTTTTTCTGTCTCTCTCTATTTATCTCTCTTCACTGTGATCCAGGAGCCCAAGGTCCTGCTGGCCAACCAGGTACTGATGGTCCCCCAGGCCCCCCAGGACTCCCTGCATCACATGGAGCTCCAGGTCAGAATATCACTAAGGTTTATTCAGGAAATATATTAATGAAAATACGTTCAGAAGTATGTGAACACCTGCTCGTCGAACATCTCATTCCAAAAATCAGGGGCATTAATATGGGGTTGGTCCCCCCTTTGCTGCTATAGCCTCCACTCTTTCCACTAGATGTTGGAACATTGAGGAGGAGACTTCAGCCACAAGAGCATTAGTGAAGTCGGGCACTGAAGTGGTGTCCACATACTTTTGACCATGTAGTGTATGTCTCCATGTGTTTGGGGTGTCTAACCATGTCCCCTTTCACAGGACAACCAGGGTTACCTGGCCCTCCTGGTCCCTATGGTCCTAAAGGTAACCAGGGTCACGATGGCATTCCTGGACCTGCTGGTCAGAAGGGAGAGACACGTAAGACATACAAGTTGACTTCTTCTTGAACTGTCAGAGCAGTTCTTTTAGTTATAGTTATACAGTTGATTTCTGAAACAATAGATTGTTCTAAACCAGAGCACTGAGATATACAGAGATAGGAAGATAGTCTACTTGAATTGGCTCGGATGAATTTCTTGCACTTAAACTGAGTTTGCACCTATCAGAGGTTGACTGAAGTGCTGAAACACAAAATGCAATAATCTAGCAATGTAAGACATGTCTTGTCTTTCTCACTCTTTAGTGATTGTGAGATCAACTCCTGGCCCACGTGGAAAGAATGGACTGCCAGGTCCATGATGGATGACATTATTCCTACACCTTCAGAAATACACCACTTACCATAACTTGCCACAAACATAGCAAGAGATTTATCTGGCTAACATTTGTTTGGTTGTTAACAAATATAATTTAATTAGCTACCATTGATTCTGTTTATGGCTAGAACTGATTTGATTGGCTATAATGTATTTCCTGTAGGTCCAAAGGGAGATGTGGGATTCCCTGGCCCCAACCCTCCGGGGCCCCCAGGATGTCCAGGAGATCAGGGCCACCGAGGCAACGAAGGACCCCAGGGTTCTCCCGGGAGGCCAGGCTTCGGTGGTGTTTGTGTCAACGGGCTGAAAGGAGATGCTGGTTCCCATGGCAACCCTGGAAGCCCTGGTGACTTTAACTGAAAATGTATCAGCTAGTGCTGACACAAACTCTACTCTTAACTCAGAATTCATTCTCTATCCTTGACTTTTACTGAAAGTCTTATAGGCCTGTTTCCCAGACACAGATAAAGCCTACTTCTGGATAGTGAAGTAAATAATGAAAGTTATTCTTAGTCAAGGCTGAAGGTGTCCACATGCTTCCCAGACTGTGTCCACATGCTTCCCAGACTAAACAGCTTGGAATACGTTTTGTGTTTGTTTTGTTTTGGACTTCGGTGAAAGTTTTTCCGGGCACACAACATTTTTCTCGAGGCAAGCCGAAGTCGGTAGCCGAAGTCTGTAGCCCCTTCGTCCGTGATTGGTCAACAGTAGGGATTCTTCAATAAAGTCTTTGTTGTCATTCAATGAGAGTGACTAAGATCTCATTGGCAAAAAGGCCAAAATTAATGACAGAGTTGTCGAGATATCTTAAATTAATACAAAAAAAATGAAGTGTATACTGGCTACGGCGTCTTTTAAGTGAAAGTCTTTTTACGAGCACACTCGTTCGGTTTCGCCTAGCTGAGTTGGAACTGAAGCATGCTGACGCCTTTAAACTCAATATCCCAAGATCTAAATCAACAATCGTCCCTAAGGTTGCAAAATTCCAGGAACTTTCACCAGGTCGCAGTTGCAAATGAGAACCTGTTCTCAACTAGCCTACCTGGTTAAATAAAGGTGAAATAAAATAAAAATACATTCCCTGGTTTTCCCGAAATCCCAGAACCAGGGAATTTATTGAACGTTCCCAGAAGTTTGCAACCCTAACTATCCTTGATTCATTCAAACTCTTATTCCTGACTAACTGAAACACAATAGTTATTTTACTAGGCAAGTCAGTTAAAGAACAAATTCTTATTTTCAACGACAGCCTAGGAACAGTAGGTTAACTGCCTTGTTCAGGGGCAGAACAACAGATTTTTTTTTACCTTGTCAGATCGGAGATTCGATCTTGCAACCTTTCGGTTACTAGTCCAACACTCTAACCCCTAGGCTACCTGCCTCGCAGTTATGCCACCCCGTTATGACTCAATGACTTAATTGACTCAGTAAGTCAAATTCTGACCCTAACTCAACCTACCCCTGATTGCTATTCTACATAAAAACATTGAAATGATGACTTGTACTTGACTTGGTCTTTCTGTCCTCAGGACAGCGGGGTCCACAGGGACAGCCAGGGTCTGGAGGCTATGAATGTAAAGGGGACAGGGGAGACCTGGGCGCTCCAGGGGGCAGAGGCTTGGACGGGCCTACGGGGGACCTCGGACCTCCAGGGTTACCGGTGAGTCACTCCACCGAAGAATACAAGACTAACTAAATGTCGCTTATGTTACAAAAGTGCCTTGAATGCTGGAAAATATAGATCTTATAAAGAACACTGTGTATAATTTGAAGTCTATGGAGTCATTGCTTGAATTTATTTTGACCCCCTAGGGACCAGGATCCATCCCTGGACCTCCAGGACCAATCGGTTCCCCAGGTCACTCTGGAACCCCAGGAGTCCCCGGTAATCTTATTTTATCCACAATCTTCTTCATTTTTTTCTTCAGAAAACCAACCCTGTCATTACAGTATAGTGATGTGTTCACCAAACCTGTCATTACACTATAGTGATGTGTAAACCAAACCTGTCATTACAGTATAGTGATGTGTTCACCAAACCTGTCATTACACTATAGTGATGTGTACACCAAACCTGTCATTACAGTATAGTGATGTGTTCACCAAACCTGTCATTACACTAGTGATGTGTTCACCAAACCTGTCATTACACTAGTGATGTGTACACCAAACCTGTCATTACACTAGTGATGTGTACACCAAACCTGTCATTACACTAGTGATGTGTACACCAAACCTGTCATTACACTAGTGATGTGTTCACCAAACCTGTCATTACACTAGTGATGTGTACACCAAACCTGTCATTACACTAGTGATGTGTACACCAAACCTGTCATTACAGTATAGTGATGTGTACACCAAACCTGTCATTACTGTATAGTGATGTGTTCACCAAACCTGTCATTACAGTATAGTGATGTGTTCACCAAACCTGTCATTACACTAGTGATGTGTACACCAAACCTGTCATTACACTATAGTGATGTGTACACCAAACCTGTCATTACAGTATAGTGATGTGTTCACCAAACCTGTCATTACAGTATAGTGATGTGTACACCAAACCTGTCATTACAGTATAGTGATGTGTTCACCAAACCTGTCATTACAGTATAGTGATGTGTTCACCAAACCTGTCATTACACTAGTGATGTGTACACCAAACCTGTCATTACAGTATAGTGATGTGTTCACCAAACCTGTCATTACAGTATAGTGATGTGTTCACCAAACCTGTCATTACAGTATAGTGATGTGTTCACCAAACCTGTCATTACAGTATAGTGATGTGTACACCAAACCTGTCATTACACTATAGTGATGTGTTCACCAAACCTGTCATTACACTAGTGATGTGTTCACCAAACCTGTCATTACAGTATAGTGATGTGTTCACCAAACCTGTCATTACACTAGTGATGTGTTCACCAAACCTGTCATTACAGTATAGTGATGTGTTTACCAAACCTGTCATTACACTAGTAATGTGTACACCAAACCTGTCATTACACTAGTGATGTGTACACCAAACCTGTCATTACAGTAGTGATGTGTTCACCAAACCTGTCATTACACTAGTGATGTGTTCACCAAACCTGTCATTACACTAGTGATGTGTTCACCAAACCTGTCATTACACTAGTGATGTGTTCACCAAACCTGTCATTACACTAGTGATGTGAACTCTTGGCACTGGTTCTAGTTCAAGAGTGTGTGTCTGTGTGTGTGTGTGTGTGTGTGTGTGTGTGTGTGTGTGTGTGTGTGTGTGTGTGTGTGTGTGTGTGTGTGTGTGTGTGTGTGTGTGTGTGTGTGTGTGTGTGTGTGTGTGTGTGTGTGTGTGTGTGTGTGTGTGTGTGTGTTCAGTTGAGGATTCAGTGTCTCTTGATGAACTGTGTTGTTTTAGGTGAGATGGGTGAGCCTAGTTTTAACCCCGGCCCGAAAGGACCAAATGGATCCAGAGGCCCGCCAGGACCACCAGGTCAATATTTAACACTGTTAAATTAAACACTGACAACACAACATTTAACACTGAAAAGGCAACATTTAACTGTCAACATCTAACCCTGAAAACTCAACATTTAACACAGTCGACATAAACACTGACAGCTCAACATTTAACACTCAACATAAAAAAACTTGACAACTCAACGTTTAACACAATCAACATTTAACACAGAAATCTGTACATTTAAAATTGGAAATTCAACATTAAACACTCAACATTCAACACTGAAAACCATTGAGTCTATATTTAATTAATCAATGCAACGCTAAACAGTATCTTTAACACAATTTGTTCTCAAGCAGTTAGTCAAACCTATTCAAAGATTTGTTTATGCATATATACAGGTTGTCCGGGGCTTGATGTGTCAGTGAGACCCGAAAAGGGGGATCCGGGCCCACCCGGTTACACCGGTAACCAGGGACCTCCAGGTCACAGTGGGCTGCCAGGACAACCAGGATTAACAGGTTCTTTATTCTTTCTTCATGTGAAACTACAAGCCACATGGCCACCGTGATTCATTTCACCCAAACGGCATATTCTTTCTTACTGATTAACTATTCTATGGAGGTAAAAGTGAAGGCTATGCCATGTCTTCGCTATGGGCACCACATGCTAACGTTAGCACAATGAGTCTTAGCTACGGGCACCACATGCTAATGTTAGCACAATGAGTCTTAGCTACGGCCACCACAGGCTAACGTTAGCTCAATGAGTCTTAGCTACGGGCGCCACAGGCTAACGTTAGCACATTGAGTCAGCTACGTGCACCACAGGCTAACATTAGTACAATGAATCTTCGCTACGGGCACCACAGGCTAACGTTAGCACAATGAGTCTTCGCTATGGGCGCCACTGGCTAATGTTAGCACATTGAGTCAGCTACGGGCACCACAGGCTAACATTAGTACAATGAATCTTCGCTACGGGCACCACAGGCTAACGTTAGCACAATGAGTCTTCGCTACGGGCACCACAGGCTAACGTTAGTACAATGAATCTTCGCTACGGGCACCACAGGCTAACATTAGCACAATGAGTCTTCGCTACGGGCACCACAGGCTAACGTTAGCACAATGGGTCTCAGTAGCTCCTACTTTAGTTTTGTTATAATCCATTGCTAAATTCAAGTTGCCTTCTCCCTGCCAGGCCTCCCAGGCCCTGAGGGTCAACAGGGACTCAGCCCTCCAGGACTGCCTGGCTTCCCCGGATGCAAGGGAGACAAAGGATCGCCAGGACTGACAGGTAGTTATGCAAATGTAGGTGAATGTGTGTACCTGTCTGTGATTCTAGTGGTAACATTTGTCTTTGTAGATGTTTTTTCTATCCTTTATCTAGAACAAGTAATTTTACAACGTTGACCTTGTTGAACAAGATACAAACAGTTGGAAAAAATGTATTTTATGGAAGTGTTTTTACTCGGGCAGGGCCGTTGGGCTACCGGGGGTCTCCGGGTCAGAAGGGTCCTCTTGGCCCACGGGGAAGCAGCACGGCAGGCCTGGCTGACAGTTTCCTGCTGGCCCGACACAGCCAGACCATCAGAGTGCCTGACTGCCCCCAAGGCACCGCCCTCATCTACTCTGGATACTCTCTGCTCTTCATCAATGGCAACAAAAGGGCTCACGGACAAGACCTGGGTAATGGAGTATGGAGAGGCATAATCAATTCATCTGAGACACAAACACACACTTGAGTTGGTAGACTTTACATTCACACACACGCACACACACACACACACACACACACACACACACACACACACACACACACACACACACACACACACACACACACACACACACACACACACACACACACACACACACACACACACACACACACACACACACACTGTCACAACACCAAAATAATAGAGGGTGTATAGGTGTCAGAGGGTGTATAGGTGTCAGAGGGTGTATAGGTGTCAGAGGGTGTATAGGTGTCAGAGGGTGTATAGGTGTCAGAGGGTGTATAGGTGTCAGAGGGTGTATAGCTGTCAGAGGGTGTATAGATGTAAAGGTGTCAGAGGGTGTATAGGTGTCAGAGGGTGTATAGCTGTCAGAGGGTGTATAGATGTAAAGGTGTCAGAGGGTGTATAGGTGTCAGAGGGTGATCGGTGTCCGATGGTGTATGGGTGTCTGAGAGTGTATGGGTGTCAGAGGGTGTATGGGTGTCAGAGCGTGTATGGGTATCAGAGGGTGTATGGGTGGTAAAGGGTGTATAGGTGTCAGAGGGTGTATAGGTGTCAAAGGGTGTATAGGTGTCAGATGGTGTAAAGGTGGCAGAAGGTGTAAAGGTGTCCGAGGGTGTGAAGATGTCCGAGGGTGTATGGGTGTCAGAGGGTATATAGGTGTAAAGGTGTCAGATGGTGGATAGATATATAGGTGTCAAAGGGTGTATAGGTGTCAGAGGGCGTATGGGTGTCAGAGGGTGTATGGGTGTCTGAGGGTGTATAGGTGTAAAGGTGTCAGAGAATGTATAGGTGTAAAGGTGTCAGAGGGTGTATGGGTGTCTGAGGGTGTATAGGTGTAAAGGTGTCAGAGGGTGTATGGGTGTCAGAGGGTGTATAGGTGTAAAGGTGTCAGAGGGTGTATGGGTGTCAGAGGGTGTATAGGTGTAAAGGTGTCAGAGGGTGTATAGGTGTAAAGGTGTCAGAGTGTGTATAGGTGTATGGGTGTCAGAGGGTGTATAGGTGTATGGGTGTCAGAGGGTGTATAGGTGTATGGGTGTCAGAGGGTGTATAGGTGTAAAGGTGTCAGAGGGTGTATAGGTATAAAGGTGTCAGAGGGTATGTAGGTGTAAAGGTGTCAGAGGGTATATAGGTGTAAAGGTGTCAGAGGGTGTATAGGTGTAAAGGTGCCAGAGGGTGTATAGGTATAAAGGTGTCAGAGGGTATATAGGTATAAAGGTGTCAGAGGGTGTATAGGTGTAAAGGTGTCAGAGGGTGTATAGGTATAAAGGTGTCAGAGGGTGTATAGGTGTATGGGTGTCAGAGGGTGTATAGGTATAAAGGTGTCAGAGGGTGTATAGGTATAAAGGTGTCAGAGGGTGTATAGGTGTAAAGGTGTCAGAGGGTGTATAGGTGTAAAGGTGTCAGAGGGTGTATAGGTGTAAAGGTGTCAGGACTAAGGGATAAAGGGTTCATTCAGGGTGAAAGAGGTGCTAAAATTGTGACTTTAGCATTCTTCGATGACCTCACCACTGTCCCCCAGGCTCCATTGGCAGCTGCCTGCCTCGTTTCTCCACCATGCCCTTCCTGTTCTGTGACACGGACAACACCTGTCGCTACGCCGCCCGCAATGACTACTCCTATTGGCTGTCCACGGAGAAGCCCATGCCACGCAGCATGGACCTGATCAGAGGAGACGAGATAAGCAGCTACATCAGCAGGTACACAGCCCAGAGAGACAGGACTCACACACTAACTCACACACACACACTAACTCAAACACACACACTAACTCAAACACACACACTAACTCACACACACACTAACTCACACACACACTAACTCACACACACACACTAACTCACACACACACACACGCTAACTCACACTCACACACACACGCTAACTCACACTCACACACACACACAGACACTATCTCAAACACACACACTAACTCAAACACACACACTAACTCACACACCTACTCACACACACACTAACTCAAACACACACTAACTCACACACACACTTACTCACACACACCCACTAACTCAGACTAACTCACACACACTGACTCACACACACACACACACACTAACTCACACACACAAACATACTTGCAGGCCAAAAAATACAAGGTCTCTGCAGTCTGCAATCCTCTTTATTTTGAAGCACGTTTCGACAAGTTTCACTGAAGTGTGTGTGTGTGTTTTGTGTGTGTGTGTGTGTGTGTGTGTGTGTGTGTGTGTGTGTGTGTGTGTGTGTGTGTGTGTGTGTGTGTGTGTGTGTGTGTGTGTGTGTGTGTGTGTGTGTGTGTGTGTGTGTGTGTGTGTGTGTGTGTGTGTGTGTGTGTGTGTGTGTGTGTGTGTGTGTGTAATTAGGTGTTCAGTGTGTGAGGGCAGCTCCAATGCCATGGCCATCCACAGCCAGACCGCCCAGCTCCCAGACTGTCCTGGTGACTGGGAATCCCTGTGGACTGGATACTCCTTTGTCATGGTAACAACCTAGCCTGGTGGAACCATCCTGACCTTTG
Organism: Oncorhynchus gorbuscha; assembly: GCF_021184085.1. Lineage (NCBI taxonomy): Eukaryota > Metazoa > Chordata > Actinopteri > Salmoniformes > Salmonidae > Oncorhynchus > Oncorhynchus gorbuscha. The sequence goes on along the minus strand of NC_060180.1, from coordinate 69,793,910 downwards.
TCATAGTAACAACCTAGCCTGGTGGGACCATCCTGACCTTTGTCATGGTAACAACCTAGCCTGGTGGAACCATCCTGACATTTACATTTACATTTAAGTCATTTAGCAAACGCTCTTATCCAGAGCGACTTACAAATTGGTGCATTCACCTTATGACATCCAGTGGAACAGTCACTTTACAATAGTGCATCTAAATCTTAAAAGGGGGGGTGAGAGGGATTACTTATCCTATCCTAGGTATTCCTTAAAGAGGTGGGGTTTCAGGTGTCTCCGAAGGTGGTGATTGACTCCGCTGTCCTGGCGTCGTGAGGGAGTTTGTTCCACCATTGGGGGCCAGCGCAGCGAACAGTTTTGACTGGGCTGAGCGGGAGCTGTACTTCCTCAGTGGTAGGGAGGCGAGCAGGCCAGAGGTGGATGAACGCAGTGCCCTTGTTTGGGTGTAGGGCCTGATCAGAGCCTGGAGGTACTGAGGTGCCGTTCCCCTCACAGCTCCGTAGGCAAGCACCATGGTCTTGTAGCGGATGCGAGCTTCAACTGGAAGCCAGTGGAGAGAACGGAGGAGCGGGGTGACGTGAGAGAACTTGGGAAGGTTGAACACCAGACGGGCTGCGGCGTTCTGGATGAGTTGAAGGGGTTTAATGGCACAGGCAGGGAGCCCAGCCAACAGCGAGTTGCAGTAATCCAGACGGGAGATGACAAGTGCCTGGATTAGGACCTGCGCCGCTTCCTGTGTGAGGCAGGGTCGTACTCTGCGGATGTTGTAGAGCATGAACCTACAGGAACGGGCCACCGCCTTGATGTTGGTTGAGAACGACAGGGTGTTGTCCAGGATCACGCCAAGGTTCTTGGCGCTCTGGGAGGAGGACACAATGGAGTTGTCAACCGTGATGGCGAGATCATGGAACGGGCAGTCCTTCCCCGGGAGGAAGAGCAGCTCCGTCTTGCCGAGGTTCAGCTTGAGGTGGTGATCCGTCATCCACACTGATATGTCTGCCAGACATGCAGAGATGCGATTCGCCACCTGGTCGTCAGAAGGGGGAAAGGAGAAGATTAATTGTGTGTCGTCTGCATAGCAATTATAGGAGAGACCATGTGAGGTTATGACAGAGCCAAGTGACTTGGTGTATAGCGAGAATAGGAGAGGGCCAAGAACAGAGCCCTGGGGACACCAGTGGTGAGAGCGCGTGGTGAGGAGACAGATTCTCGCCACGCCACCTGGTAGGAGCGGCCTGTCAGGTAGGACGCAATCCAAGCGTGGGCCGCGCCGGAAATGCCCAACTCGGAGAGGGTGGAGAGGAGGATCTGATGGTTCACAGTATCGAAGGCAGCCGATAGATCTAGAAGGATGAGAGCAGAGGAGAGAGAGTTAGCTTTAGCAGTGCGGAGCGCCTCCGTGATACAGAGGAGAGCAGTCTCAGTTGAATGACTAGTCTTGAAACCTGACTGATTTGGATCAAGAAGGTCATTCAGAGAGAGATAGCGGGAGAGCTGGCCAAGGACGGCACGTTCAAGAGTTTTGGAGAGAAAAGAAAGAAGGGATACTGGTCTGTAATTGTTGACATCGGAGGGATCGAGTGTAGGTTTTTTCAGAAGGGGTGCAACTCTCGCTCTCTTGAAGACGGAAGGGACGTAGCCAGCGGTTAGGGATGAGTTGATGAGCGAGGTGAGGTAAGGGAGAAGGTCTCCGGAAATGGTCTGGAGAAGAGAGGAGGGGATAGGGTCAAGCGGGCAGATTGTTGGGCGGCCGGCCGTCACAAGACGCGAGATTTCATCTGGAGAGAGAGGGGAGAAAGAGGTCAGAGCACAGGGTAGGGCAGTGTGAGCAGAACCAGCGGTGTCGTTTGACTTAGCAAACGAGGATCGGATGTCGTCGACCTTCTTTTCAAAATGGTTGACGAAGTCATCTGCAGAGAGGGAGGAGGGGGGGGAGGATTCAGGAGGGAGGAGAAGGTGGCAAAGAGCTTCCTAGGGTTAGAGGCAGATGCTTGGAATTTAGCGTGGTAGAAAGTGGCTTTAGCAGCAGAGACAGAGGAGGAAAATGTAGAGAGGAGGGAGTGAAAGGATGCCAGGTCCGCAGGGAGGCGAGTTTTCCTCCATTTCCGCTCGGCTGCCCGGAGCCCTGTTCTGTGAGCTTGCAATGAGTCATCGAGCCACGGAGCGGGAGGTGAGGACCGAGCCGGCCTGGAGGATAGGGGACATAGAGAGTCAAAGGATGCAGAGAGGGAGGAGAGGAGGGTTGAGGAGGCAGAATCAGGAGATAGGTTGGAGAAGGTTTGAGCGGAGGGAAGAGATGATAGGATGGAAGAGGAGAGAGTAGCGGGGGAGAGAGAGCGAAGGTTGGGACGGCGCGATACCATCCGAGTAGGGGCAGTGTGGGAGGTGTTGGATGAGAGCGAGAGGGAAAAGGATACAAGGTAGTGGTCGGAGACTTGGAGGGGAGTTGCAATGAGGTTAGTGGAAGAACAGCATCTAGTAAAGATGAGGTCGAGCGTATTGCCTGCCTTGTGAGTAGGGGGGAAGGTGAGAGGGTGAGGTCAAAAGAGGAGAGGAGTGGAAAGAAGGAGGCAGAGAGGAAAGAGTCAAAGGTAGACGTGGGGAGGTTAAAGTCGCCCAGAACTGTGAGAGGTGAGCCGTCCTCAGGAAAGGAGCTTATCAAGGCATCAAGCTCATTGATGAACTCTCCGAGGGAACCTGGAGGGCGATAAATGATAAGGATGTTAAGCTTGAAAGGGCTGGTAACTGTGACAGCATGGAATTCAAAGGAGGCGATAGACAGATGGGTAAGGGGAGAAAGAGAGAATGACCACTTGGGAGAGATGAGGATCCCGGTGCCACCACCCCGCTGACCAGAAGCTCTCGGGGTGTGCGAGAACACGTGGGCGGACGAAGAGAGAGCAGTAGGAGTAGCAGTGTTGTCTGTGGTGATCCATGTTTCCGTCAGTGCCAAGAAGTCGAGGGACTGGAGGGAGGCATAGGCTGAGATGAACTCTGCCTTGTTGACCGCAGATTGGCAGTTCCAGAGGCTACCGGAGACCTGGAACTCCACGTGGGTCGTGCGCGCTGGGACCACCAGAGTAGGGTGGCCGCGGCCACGCGGTGTGGGAGCGTTTGTATGGTCTGTGCAGAGAGGAGAGAACAGGGATAAACAGACACATAGTTGACAGGCTACAGAAGAGGCTACGCTAATGCAAAGGAGATTGGAATGACAAGTGGACTACACGTCTCGAATGTTCAGAAAGTTAAGCTACGTAGCAAGAATCTTATTGACTAAAATGATTAAAATGATACAGTACTGCTGAAGTAGGCTAGCTGGCAGTGGGTGCGTTGTTGACACTACACTAATCAAGTCGTTCCGTTGAGTGTAATAGTTTCTGCAGTGTTGCTATTCGGGGCTAGCTGGCTAGCTAGCAGTGTTGTTTACGTTACGTTGCGTTAAAAGAACGACAATGGCTGGCTAGCTAACCTAGAAAATCGCTCTAGACTACACAATTATCTTTGATACAAAGACGGCTATGTAGCTAGCTATGTAGCTAGCTACGATCAAACAAATCAAACCGTTGTACTGTAATGAAATGAAGTGAAAATGTGATACTACCTGTGAATGCGACCGGGTTGTTGGGTTCTATTCAGAAGACGTTGGCTAGCGTTGGCTAGCTAGCAGAGTCTCCTACATTAAGGACGACAAATAGCTGGCTAGCTAACCTCTGTAAATTAAGATAATCACTCTAAGACTACACACTCTAAACCTAAACAACACAATTATCTTGGATACGAAGATACGAAGACAGCAAAGACAGCTATGTAGCTAGCTAACACTACACTAATCAAGTCGTTCAGTTGAGTGTAATAGTTTTCCCAGTGCAGCTAATCAGTGGACGTTAGCTAGCTGGCTACCTGGCTAGTGAAGACTACGTTAGGACGGCGAAATACGATAATTACGCAAATATCTTTGATACAAAGACCGCTATGTAGCTAGCTGAGAAGAAATTGCTAAGATTAGACAAATCAAACCGTTGTGCTATAATGAAATATAATGAAATGTAATGAAAAAGTTATACTACCCGCGGGAGCGAAGTGCCGATGCGACCACTTTGTCATAGTAACTACCATGCCTGGTGGAACCATCCTGACCTTTGTCATGGTAACAACCTAGCCTGGTGGAACCATCCTGACCTTTGTCATGGTAACAACCTAGCCTGGTGGAACCATCCTGACCTTTGTCATGGTAACAACCTAGCCTGGTGGAACCATCCTGACCTTTGTCATGGTAACAACCTAGCCTGGTGGAACCATCCTGACCTTTGTCATGGTAACAACCTAGCCTGGTGGAACCATCCTGACCTTTGTCATGGTAGTAACAACCTAGCCTGGTGGAACCATCCTGACCTTTGTCATGGTAACAACCTAGCCTGGTGGAACCATCCTGACCTTTGTCATGGTAACAACCTAGCCTGGTGGAACCATCCTGACCTTTGTCATGGTAACAACCTAGCCTGGTGGAACCATCCTGACCTTTGTCATGGTAACAACCTAGCCTGGTGGAACCATCCTGACCTTTGTCATGGTAACAACCTAGCCTGGTGGAACCATCCTGACCTTTGTCATGGTAACAACCTAGCCTGGTGGAACCATCCTGACCTATTTCACTTCACATATCAGTCTGGCATTGCTCTTCATTGATACATGTTGTGCATATGTCTGTAAAAATGTACTTGTCTGCGATTGGATCACCTTCAACCAATCAGAGGACGGCCTAATTGTGGTATTTTGTCCTAGATCCACCTAATGTTTCTGAGAGGATGCTGATTGGTTCTAACTCATAGGAAATGGCCATCAATTGGAGAAAGGCCAAGCTGATTCATGAAGTGGAACAGAATGGTGAACGATGCGATCAGGCCACTAACAATCTGCTCCCTGTATTACATATATCCATATACTGTTTAATATCTGTACAATATATGTGTAAATTGATAAATGCGATTCAAATCAAATCAAATCAAATGTTATTTGTCACATACACATGGTTAGCAGATGTTAATGCGAGTGTCGCGAAATGCTTGTGCTTCTAGTTCCAACAATGCAGTATTAACCAACAAGTAATCTAACTAACAATTCCTAAACTACTGTCTTATACACAGTGTAAGGGGATAAAGAATATGTACATAAGGATATATGAATGAGTGATGGTACAGAGCAGCATACAGTAGATGGTATCGAGTACAGTATATACATATGAGATGAGTATGTAGACAAAGTAAACAAAGTGGCATAGTTAAAGTGGCTAGTGATACATGTATTACATAAGGATGCAGTCGATGATGTATATACAGTATATACATATAAGTCATTTATGAGATGAATAATGTAGGGTAAGTACATTATATAAGGTAGCATTGTTTAAAGTGGCTAGTGATATATTTACATCATTTTCCATCAATTCCCACTATTAAAGTGGCTGGAGTTGGGTCAGTGTCAATGACAGTGTGTTGGCAGCAGCCACTCAATGTTAGTGGTGGCTGTTTAACAGTCTGATGGCCTTGAGATAGAAGCTGTTTTTCAGTCTCTCGGTCCCAGCTTTGATGCACCTGTACTGACCTCGCCTTCTGGATGATAGCGGGGTGAACAGGCAGTGGTTCGGGTGGTTGATGTCCTTGATGATCTTTATGGCCTTCCTGTAACATCGGGTGGTGTAGGTGTCCTGGAGGGCAGGTAGTTTGCCCCCGGTGATGCGTTGTGCAGACCTCACTACCCTCTGGAGAGCCTTACGATTGAGGGCGGAGCAGTTGCCATACCAGGCGGTGATACAGCCCCCCAGGATGCTCTCGATTGTGCATTAAATGTAATCTGTAGAAGTTTGTGAGTGCTTTTGGTGACAAGCCAAATTTCTTCAGCCTCCTGAGGTTGAAGAGGCGCTGCTGTGCCTTCTTCACGACGCTGTCAGTGTGTGTGGACCAATTCAGTTTGTCTGTGATGTGTATGCCGAGGAACTTAAAACTTGCTACCCTCTCCACTACTGTTCCATCGATGTGGATAGGGGGGTGTTCCCTCTGCTGTTTCCTGAAGTCCACAATCATCTCCTTAGTTTTGTTGACGTTGAGTGTGAGGTTATTTTCCTGACACCACACTCCGAGGGCCCTCACCTCCTCCCTGTAGGCCGTCTCGTCGTTGTTGGTAATCAAGCCTACCACTGTTGTGTCGTCCGCTAACTTGATGATTGAGTTGGAGGCGTGCGTGGCCATGCAGTCGTGGGTGAACAGGGAGTACAGGAGAGGGCTCAGAACGCACCCTTGTGGGGCCCCCGTGTTGAGGATCAGCGGGGAGGAGATGTTGTTGCCTACCCTCACCACATGGGGGCGGCCCGTCAGGAAGTCCAGTACCCAGTTGCACAGGGCGGGGTCGAGACCCAGGGTCTCGAGCTTGATGACGAGCTTGGAGGGTACTATGGTGTTGAATGCTGAGCTGTAGTCGATGAACAGTATTCTCACATAGGTATTCCTCTTGTCCAGGTGGGTTAGGGCAGTGTGCAGTGTGGTTGAGATTGCATCGTCTGTGGACCTATTTGGGCGGTAAGCAAATTGGAGTGGGTCTAGGGTGTCAGGTAGGGTGGAGATGATATGTCCTTGACTAGTCTCTCAAAGCACTTCATGATGACGGAAGTGAGTGCTACGGGGCGATTGAATGATAATGATGTGAATGAAATATCATAGTAGCAGCGTATGGAGCGGAGTCCTTTGTGCCATCATTCAAAACTCAGTCTAACTAACTCTCCCTCTCTATACTGCTCTACCCTTCACCACTTCAAACCCCCGCTTTCCATCCCCCGCTTTCCATCCATCACTTTCCATCCCCCGCTTTCCATCCATCACTTTCCATCCATCACTTTCCATCCATCACTTTCCATCCCCCACTTTCCATCCATCACTTTCCATCCCCCCGCTTTCCATCCATCACTTTCCATCCCCCACTTTCCATCCATCACTTTCCATCCATCACTTTCCATCCCCCACTTTCCATCCATCACTTTCCATCCCCCGCTTTCCATCCATCACTTTCCATCCATCACTTTCCATCCCCCACTTTCCATCCATCACTTTCCATCCATCACTTTCCATCCCCCACTTTCCATCCCCCGCTTTCCATCCATCACTTTCCATCCATCACTTTCCATCCCCCACTTTCCATCCCCCCGCTTTCCATCCATCACTTTCCATCCATCACTTTCCATCCCCGCTTTCCATCCATCACTTTCCATCCATCACTTTCCATCCCCCGCTTTCCATCCATCCACTTTCCATCCATCACTTTCCATCCCCCACTTTCCATCCATCACTTTCCATCCCCCGCTTTCCATCCATCACTTTCCATCCATCACTTTCCATCCCCCGCTTTCCATCCATCACTTTCCATCCATCACTTTCCATCCCCCACTTTCCATCCATCACTTTCCATCCATCACTTTCCATCCCCCGCTTTCCATCCATCACTTTCCATCCATCACTTTCCATCCCCACTTTCCATCCATCACTTTCCATCCCCCGCTTTCCATCCATCACTTTCCATCCATCACTTTCCATCCCCCGCTTTCCATCCATCACTTTCCATCCATCACTTTCCATCCCCCGCTTTCCATCCATCACTTTCCATCCCCCCGCTTTCCATCCATCACTTTCCATCCATCACTTTCCATCCCCCGCTTTCCATCCATCACTTTCCATCCATCACTTTCCATCCCCCACTTTCCATCCCCCGCTTTCCATCCATCACTTTCCATCCATCACTTTCCATCCCCCGCTTTCCATCCATCACTTTCCATCCATCACTTTCCATCCCCCACTTTCCATCCATCACTTTCCATCCATCACTTTCCATCCCCCCGCTTTCCATCCATCACTTTCCATCCCCCGCTTTCCATCCATCACTTTCCATCCATCACTTTCCATCCCCCTTTTCTTTCCATCCATCACTTTCCATCCATCACTTTCCATCCCCCACTTTCCATCCCCCCTAATGCTTTCCATCCATCACTTTCCATCCATCACTTTCCATCCCCCGCTTTCCATCCATCACTTTCCATCCATCACTTTCCATCCCCCACTTTCCATCCATCACTTTCCATCCATCACTTTCCATCCCCCGCTTTCCATCCATCACTTTCCATCCCCTGCTTTCCATCCATCACTTTCCATCCATCACTTTCCATCCCCCGCTTTCCATCCATCACTTTCCATCCATCACTTTCCATCCATCACTTTCCATCCCCCGCTTTCCATCCATCACTTTCCATCCATCACTTTCCATCCATCACTTTCCATCCCCCCTTTCCATCCCCGTTTTCCATCTTTCGTTTTCCAACTTGTCATCTCCTATCTTTTTCCCTTTCTCCTCATATTCTATACTCCTCCTCCTCCTTTTCATTCCACATTGCTTCCCATCTCTTTTCTCTTCTCCTTTCTCCTCCACCTCTCTCCTCCTCCACCTCTTTCCTTTTCTCCCAGCAAACGGGTGCGGGTGCTGAGGGGTCGGGCCAGCCTCTGGGCTCCCCAGGCTCGTGTCTAGAACACTTCCGCCAGGTCCCCTTCATCGAGTGTCACGGCCGGGGAACCTGTAACTACTTCCCTGACTCCTACAGCTTCTGGCTGGCCTTGCTCGACCCCAACCACATGTTCAGGTTAGAATCATCTCAGCAGAGACTGATTCAGTGTGTGTGTGTGCGCGCATGTGTGTGTGTGTGTGTGTGTGTGTGTGTGTGTGTGTGTGTGTGTGTGTGTGTGTGTGTGTGTGTGTGTGTGTGTGTGTGTGTGTGTGTGTGTGTGTGTGTGTGTGTGTGTGTGTGTGTGTGTGTGTGTGTGTGTGTGTGTGTGTGTGTGTGTGTGTGTGTGTGTGTGTGTGTGTGTGTGGTGAGGATGGAGGCCTGCAAAGTGCGTGCAGACTTTTGTTCTAGCCCAGCTCTAACATACATGAAATGTCCACCTATCTATGCCTAACCTAATCTATCAATACTGTATCTTATTCTGTTTTGTTCTATGCTATACTCAACTATACCATATTATGTTGGATTTCATTTGAAGATGAAGACTTCTTGGGTTGTTACGATGTATCTGTCAACTCTAATGGTATAATACCCTGTATTTTACAGCACAGTATACAGTAATACTGTGTCAGCTTGAACTAAACCACATGTCATGGCACTACTCTAAAAAGAGACTACTTTCCTCACAGTGCATACTTTACTGATCTAGGATCAATTTAGCCTTTTTAACATCATAATAAATCAAATTATATGGACTGAGTGGATATGATCCTAGACCAGCACTCCTACTCGTTGATGCTTTGTGAATATGGGCCCTGTTCTGTGTGCTGCAGTAAGCCTGTGCCCCAGACGGTGAAGGGACCTCTTCTAGAGAAGGTCATCAGTCGCTGCCGCGTATGCAGGAAACCACAAAGCAATGGTAGTGCATTATAATCCACATTCAGCCTCAGGCAAAATGAACCATTACTTTGACAGATGAGACATTGAACAATGATAATAATCATATTCTTAATGTATTTATAATTGGGTGTTTTTTTTCCAGACAAATCCAGCCAGGCTCAAGCGATCACTCAAAATATTTGGAACATCTAAGATACTATTTGCAAACTGGTATGGTTCCCAGTCCAAAAGACACGGCTGAATTATTCTGAATCAAGACAGACATGTTTATTTAAGATACCCTGATGAAGACAGCTTGGCTGTTGAAACGTTGGTATTAATTTTTTGCATCTGAGCTCCTATAGTGTGTGGCTCTCTTTTATTTTCATGTTTATTTAAGATACCTTGGAAATACTGTTAATATCACCTTCTGGGTTGTAATTATATTGAGCTCTTCATGACTTGCACTGAGGACCACGCATGTGATTGTAACGTAACTAAGTGCTTTTATAAAGTCTCAAGCACTGCACTGTATATAGCTATTGTGTTTGGCTCTATTAACATGTATATTTGATAATGTGTCTCGGTTATTCCCTTCAACATAGGGTGTTCCCTAACAAAATGTATTACAATGGTTGGATATTTCCAAATAAACTTTCACTCAGAGTTGCGTCTGTGTAATTACTCGAGTTTAGGTCTAAATGCCATAACATTTTCTGCGCAGACAATCTACACTTTTAAATTGACCTTTTAGTCATTTAGCACTGAAGCCCATTCACCCCAGTGGAATAACTTTGATCTGGAGCTGCAGGATCGTCTGTATTCATCTTTATGGCCAGTCACAGTAGTTGGCGTTAGCCTGCATTATGCTGTTATGAGAGGTCAGACCCAATTACTTGAGCATGAACAACACAACTGAAAGCTTGCTTTGATGTTTTCCGTTGTTGGAGAAATAAAATGGTGCGATGTGGCAAACCTCATTGACCGGCACTAGACTGAAACATTATTGACTAATTCCAAACAGACCTTGGAACTCGCTTAACCAGATGGATATTTATAAGGAACTTGTGTAAACCTCAAATCACCATCTGGATGACACGGACTAGTCAGTGGGAAAGAGCTCTATCATACAGCCCTGACATCATTAAGATTCTATCACACATGAGTAGGTGACACATCACTTTGGTTGTCAGGGAAACCACCTTTATAGTGAACTGAGAACAGGTCTGAGCAGGACATCCTATGTTTGAACAGGTCTGGACAGGACATCCTATGGAAATAACAAATGATGTGAATGTGTGCAGTCAGTGTACTAGTGAAAGCTGGATATAGCCGGTAGGTAATGGGAAAACACATGTCTGAGTCTACATTCACCTTCCACAGTATACTGTTTTGTTTCCGAAATGTAATTCTACATCACAATTTACTGATCAGTAAGAGACTTAAAGACCAACATCCTGTTCCTGAAATATGACTTTCTCTCTTTGTTAACTTCCACAGCCACAATCCCTATAACAAGAATCCTCTCATCTCCTAAATAAAAAGGTCAACACACTGGAGCTGTCCATGGCGCTGAAGGTAAACACTGGAACTGTCCATGGTGCTGAAGGTCAACACACCGGAGCTGTCCACGGCGCTGAAGGTAAACACTGGAGCTGTCCATGGTGCTGAAGGTAAACACTGGAGCTGTCCATGGTGCTGAAGGTCAACACACTGGAGCTGCCCATGGTGCTGAAAGTAAACACTGGAGCTGTCCATGGTGCTGAAGGTCAACACACTGGAGCTGTCCATGGCACTGAAGGCCTACACCTTGGAGCTGTCCATGGTGCTGAAGATCAACACTGGAGCTGTCCATGGCGCTGAAGGTCAACCCACTGGTGCTGTCCATGGTGCTGAAGGCAAACACTGGAGCTGTCCATGGTGCCGAAAATCAACACACTGAAGCTGTCCATGGTGCCGAAAATCAACACGCTGGAGCTGTCCATGGTGCTGAAGGTAGGCACTGGCGCTGTCCATGGTGCTGAAGATCAACACAATGGAGCTGTCCACACTTCAAAAACCTCTTACGCTAAAAGGGCATTATCATAATTTTCACAATTTCTGTGTTATTTCGCCTTCATAGTGTGGAACTATTATAGGAATATACAGAAATCACATTTTTGACTGCACTGCCTCTTTAAATCGCACTACCAACCAAAACTCACTAACCCATTTAATGGCTGTGGTCAATAGCTTGAACATCCCTATGTCATAGTGGATAACAAAGCCACAGCATTTTTTTTAAAACACACTACTTTGACGTAAGGCAATAACAGACATAAGCGACATGCAAATACTATGTTTAAATGTCTATGCTTAAATGACTTTTTTACCTATTCTAATGAGACCATGTTACAGAGCATAGTAAGCCATAGGAAGGCAGTACTACCACAGTTAATAGCCTAGTGATTAGAATGTTGGGTCAGTAACCTGAAAGTGTTGCTGGATTGAATCCCCGAGCTGACATGGTGAAAATCTGTTGTTCTGCCCCCGAGCAAGACAGCTGTTCCCTGGGTGCTGAAGACGTGAATGTCGATTAAGGCAGCACCCCGCAGCTACCTGTTTCAGAGGGGTCGGGTTAAATGCAGAAGACACATTTCAGTTGTACAACTGACTAGGTATCCCCGTTTCCCCTTAATATTAGAAAGAGATTTTCTAATTTGCGTCCCAACACTGCTTTTACTCGAAGCAATATCAGAACCCATACCGCCAAGCTATCTGTTCTCATCTTAAAATACCTCTACTTAATGCCCTATAGGCTTCTTTACACGTTGTGGGCACGTTGTGGAACACGTTGTGGGAACGTTGTGGACACGTTGTGGACCCGTTGTGGACACGTTGTGGACACATTGCGGGCACGTTGTGGACACGTTGCGGGCACGTTGTGGACCCATTGTGGACACGTTGTGGGCACGTTGTGGGCACGTTGTGGAACACGTTGTGGACACGTTGTGGACCCGTTGTGGACACGTTGTGGGAACGTTGTGGGCACGTTGTGGAACACGTTGTGGCAAGGTGCGGCAAGGTGCAATGAACCTGTGGATTAATCCACTCAGTGGAAGACCAATGGCAGCGGAGCTACATAATCCTCCTATAGAATATAATTCAATAAAGTTGAGCGCTATCCCCTTAAATGGGTCATCTGCAGTTGAAACAAAAACAAAGTACTCCCCGCCACTGTTTCTGTAAAAAGATGAGGGATGGGGCTACTGTTGCAAGGACTGAATGTCCATGCTATAAAAATTATCACTTTCACCATGTTTTGAGGCTATACAGTGTTTGATTAAATTTACTTTGTTAACAAACATTGGAGTAAAACAAGCTTATATTTTAGATTCTGATGGAGATGAACTAATCTCATGAAGCATTTATAAATTATAAACTTCCAAGAATCAATGTGTAGGTTACATATTATTCATTTGTAAATAAATAAAAAATGATGTATCAACTGCAGATTGCGCTTTTAGGGTCTCCCTTCTTCCCTTTCAAGGTGAACTTCAATAAGAGGAGCCATATTATTGTATCTTGGGCCAAGCATGACTGTGATAACAACATAAAACATGCATTTCAATTCAACATCTAAGTGACTGGTCTGCTAATGCTACTGTGTGAATACATATATGCTACAACCAAGGCCAGGTCCGTTTTTAACACAGTGAGTCTGTATAACATGTTTTTTTTGTTGCGCAAAATGGTCATTATTTGGCTAATAATGTGGGCCTCGGGGAAAAATGGGCCGTTGTGGAGACCTCAAGGAAAAAAATGGGCAGTTGTGTTACAAATGCCAGGGACGATTTTTGGTCCAAGTCTGCCCCTGGCTACAACTGTAATAAGAGGGGTGGGAGGGGTGATACTACCGACTAACAGATATATGTCAAACAGAGTGTACATCTCATTAATAGACAAGGCAGACGGAACCAGTGTGAGCCTGCCGCGATGTTGAGCGACTTCCGCGACCTCTGGATTCCCCAATATCTTCCCGTTTTATGGCGCCAGAAAAAGAGTTAATGAGATCATTTTTTGCGCCATGTCGGTGTCATTAACGTTTAATTTCACGAGTGCACATTGCGCGGCCAGTCGCACGGAAACCAGCTTGTAATAGCAGAGTGTGTGGATCTGTGTGCGTGCAAATATGGGAAAACAACCGATGATGACATTATATTCACTTAGGCCTCTATATCCGCAATGACGTGAGTGTGGGCACCAGCTATAGCTGAGGCAGTTATAGGAGAAAAAAAAACATGTCGGCCCCACGCGCGCACACAGCACGAGTGGAATTTATGGCCTGAATAAATGGTGCGTTAAAGACTACAGGCTACAAATAAAAATGACCTGTAACATGTTTTATTATGCTCCAACATCTCGTTCTTGCAACTATGAGAAGAACAAGAGTTGCCTTTAGTTCCAGACCCCTAATGACTGTTGTAAATTATCTGTCACATCACATGCTTTACTGCATCACTGAGGACAAATACAATTTCATTACCTCACCCTCATCTTACGTAATACATTGGTTTAAAAAGACCAGCTACCGGGGTTGCTGCAAGTTATTCAGAGTTTCATTCCATCATTCCATCTTGGGACATCTCATCTATACCAGCTCAAGAGACCTACCAGACTCCAGATGGCCCTCACCGGAATCTGGTGCGTATTTGTGCTTGTGTGTCTCAGTCTGTGTCAGACGGGGAAGGTCGACTCTTTCGGAGGGTCTTCGGATCTCAAGCTCGGACACCAAGATAAAACAACATGGCTCGAAACATTACAGGATAAACAGGTGAGGAACATGGTGTTCTGTTTGTACTCTTTTAAGCTTTCTGAAAATTAGGCGATATAAAGTTGACGTTACTTAGTGGAACATGCTTGCATTAAATTAAATGAGTGCATTTGCCCATTGTGCTGAAATGGCTAATTGGAAAAATGGCAGTAAACGCACAAAATGACAGGCTCCTTCACTTTGGAAGTTTTATTTTAGTAGACTATATGCTATTTTAATTAACAAGGAATGCATTTGACATTGCAGCTATGTAAGAACATATAGTTTTTCCTTCACAGGTATCCGCTGACGACAAATACAACCTCGTCTGGCTGCTGTACAAGCTTTCACAGTCACACCACGACAACACGTTGAAAATAAACTCTCTCCCTCGTGCACCGGAGAGTGTCGGGAAACAGGAGAGTAGGCGCGAGACTATGCCACAGGACTCGCGCGTTCGTAAAGAAGGATGCAAAGTGTTCTTCTGGAAGTCATGGACCGCCTGCTGATCGTCTGCTTTTACTCCCAAACAGATGGTCATCTAATCGACGATTAGCTTGCCAAAGTGTTTACGAAATTGTTAATTTAACGTATTATTTTTTTTATTAATTTGAAGTTACATGGTTGTGAGGCTATAGCCTATTTGTCAAGTTTAAATAAAATCAGAATTATTTATTAATCGTTTGTCTCCAGAATTATACTTTTCTCTCTCTCTCAATTCAATTTCAATTTAAGGGACTTTATTGACGCGGGAAACATATGTTTATATTGCCAAATCAAGTGAATTAGATAATAAAGTGATAATAAATAAAAAGTGAAATCTCTCTCTCTCATTTCTTAGAATGTTAGATAGTATTTCTTAGAACAGTAGGCTCTGCAATGATACAGATTAGAATGGACTTTAAATGGGTAATCTGCATTTGATACATCCATTTATTTTTTTCTTTTAAATGAATGATGTATACCTGTAGGCTACCCATTTATTATTTTTTTGTCATTTTTATTTATCTTTGTTATTTTCTGTTGGGTGGGGTCACTGGAACATGATCCATTTCAAATGATATGTTTCTAATAACCTGTAACCGTAGGCTGCCACTAATTGTTTCTTGAAGAATATAACTTATAAATGCCCCATGGGCTTAGTTCAACTGTCATACATCATCAGAACCTAAAATATGTTTATTTTACTCCATTGTTTGTAAACCATGTAGGCTAATTGTAAACAAACACCATATAGCTGTTAAACACGGTCAAAAATGATCATTTGATATCTTGGATGGTCAGTCCGTGTATTCATAGCTCTGGCTATGCATTTGAGAGTGGTTACATTTCTCCATCCCCAAGGAATTAAGAAATCTATAAATATTAAAATGAGCAATGTCAGAGTCCAGAATATAAATATATATGAATATGATGGTGTGTATAGACATTAAGGACAGTAAATGAATAGAGAAGGTGTGTACAGCAGTAGTCATATAGGATGAGCCTTGACCTGAATACAGTATATACATATGAAGTAGGTAAAACAGTATAAACACGATTAAAGTGACCAGTGTTCAATGACTCTGTACATAGGGCAGCAGTCTCTAAGGTGCAGGGTAGAATACTGGGTGGTAGCCGGCTAGTAACAGTCTCTAAGGGGTAGAGTACCGGGTGGTAGCCGGCTAGTAACAGTCTCTAAGGTGCAGGGTAGAATACTGGGTGGTAGCCGGCTAGTAACAGTCTCTAAGGGGTAGAGTACCGGGTGGTAGCTGGCTAGTAACAGTCTCTAAGGTGCAGGGTAGAGTACCGGGTGGTAGCCGGCTAGTAACAGTCTCTAAGGTGCAGGGTAGAATACTGGGTGGTAGCCAGCTAGTAACAGTCTCTAAGGTGCAGGGTAGAATACTGGGTGGTAGCCGGCTAGTAACAGTCTCTAAGGTGCAGGGTAGAATACTGGGTGGTAGCCGGCTAGTAACAGTCTCTCAGGTGCAGGGTAGAATACTGGGTGGTAGCCGGCTAGTAACAGTCTCTAAGGGGTAGAGTACCGGGTGGTAGCTGGCTAGTAACAGTCTCTAAGGTGCAGGGTAGAATACTGGGTGGTAGCCGGCTGGTAGTACAGTCTCTAAGGGGTAGAGTACCGGGTGGTAGCCGGCTAGTAACAGTCTCTAAGGTGCAGGGTAGAGTACCGGGTGGTAGCCGGCTAGTAACAGTCTCTAAGGTGCAGGGTAGAGTACCGGGTGGTAGCCGGCTAGTAACAGTCTCTAAGGTGCAGGGTAGAGTACCGGGTGGTAGCCGGCTAGTAACAGTCTCTAAGGTGCAGGGCTAGAGGGTACCGGGTGGTAGCCGGCTAGTAACAGTCTCTAAGGTGCAGGGTAGCTGGCTAGAACAGTGACCGTTCAGGACAGGTAGAGTACCGGGTGGTAGCCGGCTAGTAACAGTCTCTAAGGTGCAGGGTAGAGAACCGGGTGGTAGCCGGCTAGTAACAGTCTCTAAGGTGCAGAGTAGAGTACCGAGTGGTAGCTGGCTAGAACAGTGACTAACGTTCAGGACAGGGTAGAGTACCGGGTGGTAGCCGGCTAGTAACAGTCTCTAAGGTGCAGAGTAGAGTACCGGGTGGTAGCTGGCTAGAACAGTGACTAACGTTCAGGGCAGGGTACTGGCGGAGGCCAGCAAATGATGACTATTTAACAGTCTAATGATCTGGAGATAAAAGCTGTTTTCAGTCTCTCAGTTCCAGCTTTAATGCACCTGTACTGTCAACAGTGGTGGTGGTGGTGGTGGTGGTGGTGGTCGGGGGTCGGGGGAGGGATGTGTTATTGTTGGAACTGCACATTGCCCCTTTAAATCTGTACTAAAATGAAGGAATGTTTTTTTCTTTTCTTTGTGTTTCATTTTGATAGCTTGGTGTATCGTGGGCTGCAGCACTTCATCAGCAGCAGAGGGGGCTCTTCGCCTGGCGTTCCCACTCCATCTACCTGAAATTCATAACATGTCTACAATTTCCCTAGATTTACTTCAATAATCTATACACGACAGTAGTAAAGAGGTAAACACATCACCGTTATATATGGATATTGTCTTGCCGTGCACTTCTATATGACATCAACGGGACTACAATTTAGTATGCCGCCTATGCTGGGTCATCTGTGAGTCTCAGTTTACCTGGTATGCTCATAAGAGCCTGCATTTGTGATGTGTAGGCACACTGAGGTATCAGACTGTGAAGCAACACAAACATTGGCACAGACACATGCATATGTCATAGTTTGATGTCTTCACTTATTCTATAATGTAGAAAATAGTAAAAATAAAGAAAAATCATTGAATGAGTAGGTGTGTCCAAATGTTTGACTGGTACTCTATGTACTGTATGTACTGTATGAAGGCAAAAATATACTTAACTTCCAGTGTGCATGTGTAATAGATGTGAAATAGATGTGGAATAGATGTGAAATGGATGTGGCTGTGTAATGGATGTGTAATAGATGTAGCTGGTTAATGATGTAGATGTGTAATAGATGTGTAATGATGTAGATGTGTAATAGATGTGTAATGATGTAGATGTGTAATGATGTGGCTGTGTAATGGATGTGTAATAGATGTGGCTGGTTAATGATGTAGATGTGTAATAGATGTGTAATGATGTAGATATGTAATAGATGTGTAATGATGTAGATGTGTAATGATGTGGCTGTGTAATGGATGTGTAATAGATGTGGCTGTGTAATGGATGTGTAATAGATGTGGCTGTGTAATGGATGTGTAATAGATGTAGCTGGTTAATGATGTAGATGTGTAATAGATGTGTAATGATGTAGATGTGTAATAGATGTGTAATGATGTAGATGTGTAATGATGTGGCTGTGTAATGGATGTGTAATAGATGTGTAATAGATGTAGCTAGTTAATGATGTAGATGTGTAATAGATGTGTAATGATGTAGATGTGTAATGATGTGGCTGTGTAATGGATGTGTAATAGATGTGTATGTGTGCAGGATGCATATCTTATGTATGAGCTTGGGTTTGAAATAATGAAATAAGCATTCATGAATGAATAGGGCTAAAAGAGAAAATAGAGAGAATGTGAGATGGAATGAGACGGAGCGAGAGGGAATGAGATGGAGTGAGGGGGAGTGAGATGGGGTGAGATGGAATGAGAAGGAGTGAGATGAGTAAGAGGGGAGTGAGATGGGGTGAGATGGAATGAGATGGAGTGAGGGGGAGTGAGATGAGATGGAATGAGATGGAGTGAGGGGGAGTGAGATGTGGTGAGATGGAATGAGATGGAGTGAGATGAGTAAGAGGGGAGTGAGATGGAGTGAGGGGGAGTGAGATGGGGTGAGATGGAATGAGATGGAGTGAGATGGTGTGAGATAGAATGAGAGAGAGTGAGATGAGTAAGAGGGGAGTGAGATGGGGTGAGATGGAATGAGAGGGAGTGAGATGGAATGAGAGGGAGTGAGATGGAATGAGAGGGAGTGAGGGGGAGAGTGAAGGAATAAGATGGAGAGAGAACTAATTAGATGGAGAGAGGGAATGAGATGAGTAAGAGGGGAATGAGATGAGTAAGAGGGGTGTGAGAGGGAGTGAGATGGACTGAGATGGACTGAGGGGGAGTGAGATGGGGTGAGATGGAATGAGAGGGAGTGAGATGAGTAAGAGGGGAGTGAGATGAGTAAGAGGGGAGTGAGAGGGAGTGAGATGGAATGAGAGGGAGTGAGATGGAGTGAGATGGGGTGAGATGGAATGAGAGGGAGTGAGATGAGTAAGAGGGGAGTGAGATGAGTAAGAGGGGAGTGAGAGGGAGTGAGATGGAATGAGAGGGAGTGAGATGGAGTGAGATGGGGTGAGATGGAATGAGAGGGAGTGAGATGAGTAAGAGGGGTGTGAGAGGGAGTGAGATGGAATGAGAGGGGGGGAGTGAGATGGGGAGATGGAATGAGATGGATGAGAAGAGGGTGTGAGAGGGAGTGAGATGGAATGAGAGGGAGTGAGGGGGAGTGAGATGGAATGAGAAGGAGTGAGATGGAATGAGAGGGAGTGAGATGGAATGAGAGGGAGTGAGAGGGAGTGAGATGGAATGAGATGGAATGAGAGGGAGTGAGGGGGAGAGAGAGGAAATAAGATGGAGAGAGAGGGGGAATAAGATGGAATAAGGGCTATTGGGATTGATCTGTTCTGTCCCTGAGCTAATGGGAAAGAGCAGAACAGCATTGTAAAATAACAGGAAACACTGCCAGATCATACCTGCAGAGGTTGGTGTGTGTGTGTTGGAGTATTCATACACCTCTGAATACATAAGCCTGACTGACATAATCCACGACTATGAGGGACCACCGCCACGACTATGAGGGACCACCGCCACGACTATGAGGGACCACCGCCACGACTATGAGGGACCACCGCCACGACTATGAGGGACCACCGCCACGACTATGAGGACCACCGCCACGACTATGAGGGACCACCGCCACGACTATGAGGGACCACCGCCACGACTATGAGGGACCACCGCCACGACTATGAGGGACCACCGCCACGACTATGAGGGACCACCGCCTCGACTATGAGGGACCACCGCCTCGACTATGAGGGACCACCGCCACGACTATGAGGGACCACCGCCACGACTATGAGGGACCACCGCCACGACTATGAGGGACCACCGCCACGACTATGAGGGACCACCGCCACGACTATGAGGGACCACCGCCACGACTATGAGGGACCACCGCCACGACTATGAGGGACCACCGCCACTGTGTGTGTGTGTGTGGGGTGTGTACATGAGTGTGTTTGTTGGTGTAACGATATCAGAATGTATTTGTGTCTTTGTGGTGTGTACTTGTGTGTGTGTGCGTGTGTATTATATGAGTGTCTGTGAGGTGTGTGTGTATTATATGAGTTTCTGTGAGGTGTGTGTGTATTATATGAGTTTCTATGAGGTGTGTGTGTGTATTATATGAGATTCTGTGAGGTGTGTGTGTGTATTACCGAGTTTCTGTGAGGTGTGATTATATGAGATTCTGTGAGGTGTGTGTGTGTATTATATGAGTTTCTGTGACCGTGTGTGTATTATATGAGTTTCTATGAGGTGTGTGTGTGTATTATATGAGTTTCTGTGAGGTGTGTGTGTATTATATGAGATTCTGTGAGGTGTGTGTGTGTATTATATGAGTTTCTGTGAGGTGCATGTGCCATATGAGTTTCTGTGAGGGACCATATGAGTTTCTGTGAGGTGTGTGTGTGTATTATATGAGTTTCTGTGAGGTGTGTGTGTATTATATGAGTTTCCGTGAGGTGTGTGTGTATTATGAGTTTCTGTGAGGTGTGTGTGTGTATTATATGAGTTTCTGTGAGGTGTGTGTGTATTATATGAGTTTATGTGAGGTGTGAGTGTATTATATGAGTTTCTGTGAGGTGTGTGTGTGTGTATTATATGAGTTTCTGTGAGGTGCGTGTGTATTATATGAGTTTCTGTGAAGTGTGTGTGTATTATATGAGTTTCTGTGAGGTGTGTGTGTATTATATGAGTTTCTGTGAGGTGTGTGTGTATTATGTGAGTTTCTGTGAGGTGTGTGTGTGTGTGTATTATATGAGATTCTGTGAGGTGTGTGTGTGTGTGTATTATATGAGTTTCTGTGAGGTGTGTGTCTGTATTATATGAGTGTCTGTGAGGTGTGTGTGTGTATTATATGAGTTTCTGTGAGGTGTGTGTGTATTATATGAGTTTATGTGAGGTGTGTATTATATGAGTTTCTGTGAGGTGTGTGTGTATTATATGAGTTTCTGTGAGGTGTGTGTGTGTATTATATGAGTTTCTGTGAGGTGTGTGTGTATTATATGAGTGTCTGTGAGGTGTGAGTGTATTATATGAGTTTCTGTGAGGTGTGTGTATTATATGAGTTTCTGTGAGGTGTGTGTGTATTATATGAGTGTCTGTAAGGGTGTGTGTGTATTGTATGAGTGTCTGTGAGGTGTGTGTGTATTATATGAGTTTCTGTGAGGTGTGTGTGTATTATATGAGTGTCTGTGAGGTGTGTGTATTATATGAGTTTCTGTGAGGTGTGTGTGTATTATATGAGATTCTGTGAGGTGTGTGTGTGTATTATATGAGTTTCTGTGAGGTGCATGTGTATTATATGAGTTTCTGTGAGGTGTGTGTGTATTATATGAGTTTCTGTGAGGTGTGTGTGTATTATATGAGTTTCTGTGAGGTGTGTGTGTATTATATGAGTTTCTGTGAGGTGTGTGTGTATTATATGAGTTTCTGTGAGGTGTGTGTGTATTATATGAGTTTCTGTGAGGTGTGTGTATTATATGAGTTTCTGTGAGGTGTGTGTGTGTATTATATGAGTTTCTGTGAGGTGTGTGTATTATATGAGTTTCTGTGAGGTGTGTCTGTATTATATGAGTTTCTGTGAGGTGTGTGTATTATATGAGTTTTTGTGAGGTGTGAGTGTATTATATGAGTTTCTGTGAGGTGTGTGTATTATATGAGTTTCTGTGAGGTGTGTGTGTATTATATGAGTTCCTGTGAGGTGTGTGTGTGTATTATATGAGTTTCTGTGAGTTGTGTGTGTATTATATGAGTTTCTGTGAGGTGTGTGTGTGTGTGTATTATATGAGTTTCTGTGAGGTGTGTGTGTATTATATGAGATTCTGTGAGGTGTGTGTGTATTATATGAGTTTCTGTGAGGTGCATGTGTATTATATGAGTTTCTGTGAAGTGTGTGTGTATTATATGAGTTTCTGTGAGGTGCATGTGTATTATATGAGATTCTGTGAGGTGTGTGTGTGTATTATATGAGTTTCTGTGAGGTGTGTGTGTATTATATGAGTGTCTGTGAGGTGTGTGTGTGTATTATATGAGTTTCTGTGAGGTGTGTGTGTGTATTATATGAGTGTCTGTAAGGTGTGTGTGTATTATTTGAGTGTCTGTGAGGTGTGTGTGTATTATATGAGTTTCTGTGAGGTGTGTGTGTATTATATGAGTTTCTGTGAGGTGTGTGTGTATTATATGAGATTCTGTGAGGTGTGTGTGTGTATTATATGAGTTTCTGTGAGGTGCATGTGTATTATATGAGTTTCTGTGAGGTGTGTGTGTATTATATGAGTTTCTGTGAGGTGTGTGTGTGTATTATATGAGTTTCTGTGAGGTGTGTGTGTATTATATGAGTTTCCGTGAGGTGTGTGTGTATTATATGAGTTTCTGTGAGGTGTGTGTGTGTATTATATGAGTTTCTGTGAGGTGTGTGTGTATTATATGAGTTTCTGTGAGGTGTGAGTGTATTATATGAGTTTCTGTGAGGTGTGTGTGTGTGTATTATATGAGTTTCTGTGAGGTGCGTGTGTATTATATGAGTTTCTGTGAAGTGTGTGTGTATTATATGAGTTTCTGTGAGGTGTGTGTGTATTATATGAGTTTCTGTGAGGTGTGTGTGTATTATATGAGTTTCTGTGAGGTGTGTGTGTGTGTGTATTATATGAGATTCTGTGAGGTGTGTGTGTGTATTATATGAGTTTCTGTGAGGTGTGTGTCTGTATTATATGAGTGTCTGTGAGGTGTGTGTGTGTATTATATGAGTTTCTGTGAGGTGTGTGTGTATTATATGAGTTTATGTGAGGTGTGTATTATATGAGTTTCTGTGAGGTGTGTGTGTATTATATGAGTTTCTGTGAGGTGTGTGTGTATTATATGAGTGTCTGTGAGGTGTGTGTGTGTATTATATGAGTTTCTGTGAGGTGTGTGTGTGTATTATATGAGTTTCTGTGAGGTGTGTGTGTATTATATGAGTGTCTGTGAGGTGTGAGTGTATTATATGAGTTTCTGTGAGGTGTGTGTATTATATGAGTTTCTGTGAGGTGTGTGTGTATTATATGAGTGTCTGTAAGGTGTGTGTGTATTATATGAGTTTCTGTGAGGTGTGTGTGTATTATATGAGTTTCTGTGAGGTGTGTGTGTATTATATGAGTGTCTGTGAGGTGTGTGTGTGTATTATATGAGTTTCTGTGAGGTGTGTGTGTATTATATGAGATTCTGTGAGGTGTGTGTGTATTATATGAGTTTCTGTGAGGTGCATGTGTATTATATGAGTTTCTGTGAGGTGTGTGTGTATTATATGAGTTTCTGTGAGGTGTGTGTGTATTATATGAGTTTCTGTGAGGTGTGTGTGTATTATATGAGTTTCTGTGAGGTGTGTGTGTATTATATGAGTTTCTGTGAGGTGTGTGTGTGTTATATGAGTTTCTGTGAGGTGTGTGTATTATATGAGTTTCTGTGAGGTGTGTGTGTGTATTATATGAGTTTCTGTGAGGTGTGTGTATTATATGAGTTTCTGTGAGGTGTGTCTGTATTATATGAGTTTCTGTGAGGTGTGTGTGTATTATATGAGTTTTTGTGAGGTGTGAGTGTATTATATGAGTTTCTGTGAGGTGTGTGTATTATATGAGTTTCTGTGAGGTGTGTGTGTATTATATGAGTTCCTGTGAGGTGTGTGTGTGTATTATATGAGTTTCTGTGAGTTGTGTGTGTATTATATGAGTTTCTGTGAGGTGTGTGTGTGTGTGTGTATTATATGAGTTTCTGTGAGGTGTGTGTGTATTATATGAGATTCTGTGAGGTGTGTGTGTATTATATGAGTTTCTGTGAGTTGTGTGTGTATTATATGAGTTTCTGTGAGGTGTGTGTGTATTATATGAGTTTCTGTGAGGTGTGTGTGTGTTATATGAGTTTCTGTGAGGTGTGTGTATTATATGAGTTTCTGTGAGGTGTGTGTGTGTATTATATGAGTTTCTGTGAGGTGTGTGTATTATATGAGTTTCTGTGAGGTGTGTCTGTATTATATGAGTTTCTGTGAGGTGTGTGTGTATTATATGAGTTTTTGTGAGGTGTGAGTGTATTATATGAGTTTCTGTGAGGTGTGTGTATTATATGAGTTTCTGTGAGGTGTGTGTGTATTATATGAGTTTCCTGTGAGGTGTGTGTGTGTATTATATGAGTTTCTGTGAGTTGTGTGTGTATTATATGAGTTTCTGTGAGGTGTGTGTGTGTGTATTATATGAGTTTCTGTGAGGTGTGTGTGTATTATATGAGATTCTGTGAGGTGTGTGTGTATTATATGAGTTTCTGTGAGGTGCATGTGTATTATATGAGTTTCTGTGAAGTGTGTGTGTATTATATGAGTTTCTGTGATGCATGTGTATTATATGAGATTCTGTGAGGTGTGTGTGTGTATTATATGAGTTTCTGTGAGGTGTGTGTGTATTATATGAGTGTCTGTGAGGTGTGTGTGTGTATTATATGAGTTTCTGTGAGGTGTGTGTGTGTATTATATGAGTGTCTGTAATATTTGAGTGTCTGTGAGGTGTGTGTGTATTATATGAGTTTCTGTGAGGTGTGTGTGTATTATATGAGTTTCTGTGAGGTGTGTGTGTATTATATGAGTTTCTGTGAGGTGTGTGTGTGTATTATATGAGTTTCTGTGAGGTGTGTGTGTATTATATGAGTTTCTGTGAGGTGTGTGTGTATTATATGAGTTTCTGTGAGGTGTGTGTGTGTATTATATGAGTTTCTGTGAGGTGTGTGTGTATTATATGAGTTTCTGTGAGGTGTGTGTGTATTATATGAGTTTCTGTGAGGTGTGTGTGTATTAAATGAGTTTCTGTGAGGTGTGTGTGTATTATATGAGTGTCTGTGAGGTGTGTGTGTGTATTATATGAGTTTCTGTGAGGTGTGTGTGTATTATATGAGTTTCTGTGAGGTGTGTGTGTGTATTATATGAGTTTCTGTGAGGTGCATGTGTGTATTATATGAGTTCCTGTGAGGTGTGTGTGTGTATTATATGAGTTTCTGTGAGGTGTGTCTGTGTGTGTGTTGGAATACATGTATCAGTAGTTGTCCCTGTGCTTCATAAGTTAGTGACACTGTGTGTGTGTGTCTTTGTGTGACTACTAAAACAGAGAGAATGGCTCAAGGCATACAAAGGAAGAACATCTCCGTTTTCTCTGTGGTTATCTTTCTTTTCTAACTAGCACAACATATCCAAGACTTCAGTGCAGTCGCTCCCACTTGTATGCCTCTTTCCTTTACAGCCATATAATGATTCCCAACTAGCTTTTTTCATTTGCTCTGGGAAAGAATTAAAGCCAATTATCCAATACATTCTTCACTTCTGAACAGTAGATTTGGATGAAAAGACATGAGAAAAGACCCGCGAGCCCATTCAGATCAAAGGCAGACTGCTGAAGTCTTAGTTGAATGGAGAATTTCCTACTTCAGAGCTAGGAGTTCCTCATTCTCTCTGAGAGGGAAGAAGACAACAATGTCCGCAAGGCTCCGTCCCATATCTAAACCCAGAGGCTCTGTCCCATATCTAAACCCAGAGGCTCTGTGCCATATCTAAACCCAGAGGCTCTGTCCCATATCTAAACCCAGAGGCTCTGTCCCATATCTAAACCCAGAGGCTCTGTCCCATATCTAAACCCAGAGGCTCTGTCCCATATCTAAACCCAGAGGCTCTGTCCCATATCTAAACCCAGAGGCTCTGTCCCATATCTAAACCCAGAGGCTCTGTCCCATATCTAAACCCAGAGGCTCTGTGCCATATCTAAACCCAGAGGCTCTGTCCCATATCTAAACCCAGAGGCTCTGTCCCATATCTAAACCCAGAGGCTCTGTCCCATATCTAAACCCAGAGGCTCTGTCCCATATCTAAACCCAGAGGCTCTGTCCCATATCTAAACCCAGAGGCTCTGTCCCATATCTAAACCCAGAGGCTCTGTCCCATATCTAAACCCAGAGGCTCTGTCCCATATCTAAACCCAGAGGCTCTGTGCCATATCTAAACCCAGAGGCTCTGTCCCATATCTAAACCCAGAGGCTCTGTCCCATATCTAAACCCAGAGGCTCTGTCCCATATCTAAACCCAGAGGCTCTGTCCCATATCTAAACCCAGAGGCTCTGTCCCATATCTAAACCCAGAGGCTCTGTCCCATATCTAAACCCAGAGGCTCTGTCCCATATCTAAACCCAGAGGCGCTGTCCCATATCTAAACCCAGAGGCTCTGTCCCATATCTAAACCCAGAGGCTCTGTCCCATATCTAAACCCAGAGGCTCTGTCCCATATCTAAACCCAGAGGCTCTGTCCCATATCTAAGCCCAGAGGCTCCGTCCCATATTGCACTACCTTAATTAACCAGGGCCCATATTGCACTACCTTAATTAACCAGGGCCCATATTGCACTACCTTAATTAACCAGGGCCCATATTGCACTACCTTAATTAACCAGGGCCCATTTTGCACTACCTTAATTAACCAGGGCCCATATTGCACTACCTTAATTAACCAGGGCCCATATTGCACTACCTTAATTAACCAGGGCCCACAGTGCACTACCTTAATTAACCAGGGCCCATAGTGCACTACCTTAACCAGGGCCCATAGTGCACTACCTTAACCAGGGC
Organism: Oncorhynchus gorbuscha; assembly: GCF_021184085.1. NCBI lineage: Eukaryota > Metazoa > Chordata > Actinopteri > Salmoniformes > Salmonidae > Oncorhynchus > Oncorhynchus gorbuscha. The sequence goes on along the minus strand of NC_060180.1, from coordinate 69,767,261 downwards.
CCATAGTGCACCACCTTAACCAGGGCCCATAGTTCACTACCTTAACCAGGGCCCATAGTGCACTACCCTAACCAGGGCCCATAGTGCACTACCTTAACCAGGGCCCATAGTGCACTACCTTAACCAGGGCCCATAGTGCACTACCTTAACCAGGGCCCATAGTGCACTACCTTAACCAGGGCCCATAGTGCACTACCTTAACCAGGGCCCATAGTGCACTACCTTAACCAGGGCCCATAGTGCACTACCTTAACCAGGGCACAAGGGGAATAGGGTGCCATTGGGAACGCACCCAGAGTAACATAGGGATGGAGAGGGTGGAATAGAGAGATAGAAAGAAAAAGAGAAGAAAGATAATTAGGCAAATAAAGAAAGACATGGAAGTAAATCTTTATTAGGCCTGGATGATGGTCTGGATGATGGCCTGGATGATGGTCTGGATGATGGCCTGGATGATGGCTGGATGATGGCTTGATGATGGTCTGATGATGGCCTTGATGATGGTCTGGATGATGGCCTTGATGATGGTCTGATGATGGCATTGATGATGGTCTGATGATGGCATTTATAATGGTCTGATGATGGCCTGGATGATGGCCTGGATGATGGTCTGGATGATGGCCTTGATGATGGTCTGATGATGGCCTTGATGATGGTCTGGATGATGGCCTGGATGATGGTCTGATGATGGCATTTATAATGGTCTGATGATGGCCTTGATGATGGTCTGATGATGGCCTTGATGATGGTCTGGATGATGGTCTGATGATGGCCTTGATGATGGTCTGGATGATGGCCTTGATGATGGTCTGGATGATGGTCTGATGATGGCCTGGATTATGGTCTGGAGGATGATCTGAAGGATGGCCTGGATGATGGTCTGATGATGGCATTGATAATGGTCTGATGATGGCATTGATAATGGTCTGATGATGGCATTGATGATGGTCTGATGATGGCCTTGATGATGGTCTGATGATGGCATTGATGATGGTCTGATGATGGCATTGATAATGGTCTGATGATGGCATTGATAATGGTCTGATGATGGCCTTGATGATGGTCTGATGATGGTCTTGATGATGGCCTGGATTATGACCGTGATGATGGTCTTGATGATGGTCTGGATGATGGCCTTGATAATGGTCTGATGATGACCTTGATGATGGCCTGGATGATGGTCTGATGATGGCCTGATGATGGCCTTGATGATGGCCTGGATGATGGCCTTGATAATGGTCTGATGATGACCTTGATGATGGCCTGGATGATGGTCTGATGATGGCCTTGATGATGGTCTGATGATGGCATTGATGATGGTCTGATGATGGCCTTGATGATGGCCTGATGATGGCCTGATGATGGTCTGATGATGGCCTTGATGATGGTCTGATGATGGCATTGATGATGGTCTGATGATGGCCTTGATGATGGCCTGGATGATGGTCTGATGATGGCATTGATGATGGTCTGATGATGGCATTGATAATGGTCTGATGATGGCATTGATAATGGTCTGATGATGGCATTGATAATGGTCTGATGATGGCCTTGATGATGGTCTGATGATGGCATTGATGATGGTCTGATGATGGCCTTGATGATGGTCTGATGATGGCATTGATGATGGCCTGATGATGGCCTTGATGATGACCGTGATGATGGTCTTGATGATGACCGTGATAATGGTCTGATGATGGTCTGGATGATGGCCTTGATAATGGTCTGATGATGACCTTGATGATGGCCTGGATGATGTCTCACGCTGGTATTAGTGGTTAGTGGCACGCTGGTTAGTGTTATAATTAATTCAATGTAAACAGAGAATCAATGGAGAGCTGTCGACCCAGTGTTTCCTCACGCAGCAGAGACTAGGTGGGAGGCAGGGCTGCAGTCCGATACCCAACATGGTTCCATATCTACATGTCGCAGGGTGCGGAGTGCGGCTGAGAGCTGATTGCAACCCTTGACATTACTCTCCTCAGGTGCCGAGGGACTTCCGAGGTAGTCTAAACAGCTGACTCTTTTTTCCCCAATTACAGGAAAACAAGTTTATTGTCAGTGAGCAGTTTTCTACCTATTAAAGGTTTATCAGGAGGCAAAAAAGGACAGCATAGATTCCTATATAGATTATAGATCTTGTCTTTCTGTGAATTGTGATATTAAAGGGACAGTTCAATCAAAAATGTTTGTCACGCTTCTTTCAGAGAACTTCCTCAAGAGTGGTCCAATGGCGAGATGTAATGCTATATGCCTCAATCCCAAATAAACGGGAGCCTTTTAGATGATGCCTATATTTCCTATTCATGTGTGATTGAGGCATGTTACAGTAATAACAGTAGCTGGATCAAAACAAAAGATGGCACGGGACAGATAGCATGTTTGCCTAATTTTAGTTTATGTGACAAAACAAGCAGTGTGTAGAATCATTGTACCCTCTAAACTGCTGTGAAATATATTTTTTTCAATAACCAAAAATATTGTATTTTCAGATGTTTAAAGCTTATGTACAAACCCCATAAAGTAAAAAGACACAAAAAACTAAACTTAAGGAGAGGAAGCAGAAATAGTGCACATAGAATGGATCTACCACTTATCAGGCTTGCTTTCAATGATAATTACAGAGCTATAACTCACATTTCTATGTGTACTTAGTCGGGTACACACAAAAGGTACACACTGGACTTTTAAAGGTTTGTAAACATGAATGAACTATTGCTTAAACACATAAATACATTTTGAATTGGTTCCTGTACCAGAGTTGGCTCAACCTTCAAAATAACAACTCTATTCAGCACTATAGATAGACAGTAACATCTTGGAGCAATGCTTCTCCAATTTTGCATAGAAATGAGCGTAGCTTCAGAATGATTGTATCAGGGAGAGCCTTGGGATAAAATAGCTTTCTTTGAAGTGTGTGTGTGTGAGAGAGAGCACAAGCTTTTTGTGAAAGGTGTGTATGTGTGTGTGTGTATGGTAGCTGTTGTGAGAGGTGTGTGTGTGTGTATGAGAGCTGTTAGGAGCGAGAAAGATGAGAGTGATAATTGGGTTTATCTTCCTCTCCCTCTCGCTCTCTCTCTCTCTCTCTCTCTCTCGCTGTGGGTGTACACTCATCCCTTGCTGAAGTGCTGCCTTTCTTTCATGTGCTCACCTAAAACGAGGGAGAAAATTCAAATAGAAAACTAGAACATCAAGGAGAGTGTCCTCTGTACAGGAGCCATCAGCACCAACCTTCCTCCTCCTCTTCCTCCTCCTCCTTGCAGACAGCAGGGGGGGAAAAGTCTGTTTCCATGACAATGGTAAAATTAAGGGCGCAGGAGCGCAATCCCAAAATGACATTGGACTCGAGCCTGAATGGCATGATAAATCACCTTCAATGATTTGACACTGGGCACTCTCTCGAACATCAAGGTGGGGGGTGGAGAACAAAATCTAGTATTTTTTTGGGGGGGGTGTTCTTATCAGGGGAAGGACTTAGTGGACACAGTGCACAAGGTTATCAACAAGAAAACGTCAGCACAGTAAATTGGTGAAAGCTTTTGATAATGTATTTTTATTCTTAAACAATCACTAACTTCATTTCTGAATTTAAATATCAATGCATTTCTTTTTTAAATCTCACAATTCATAATGCATAAATGCGTGTTTTCCATTGACGGTTACATCATTTCCAAACCAAAATATAATATCCCTTTACACAGTATTGAGCCCCTGGGTAGTCCCTCTGGCATTTTCATCTTGTCCCCAAAAGTGTCCTCTTTGGTCACTTCTATTGCACCTATTCTACTCTCACTCTCTATCCTCAACCCCACCTTTCTCTGTAAAGTACATCCATTTTTCATGCAATGCTTCGTCGCAACCCCCCCCAGTAGTATGAAGTTGCAGGTACATGATACATGCTGATTTAAGGTCCGTTTTGCGTCCCCACCACTTCATGGTTATAGTTAGGATATATCCACCACTTCATGGTTACAGGTAGGATATATCCACCACTTCATGGTTACAGGTAGGATATATCCACCACTTCATGGTTACAGGTAGGATATATCCACCACTTCATGGTTACAGGTAGGATATATCCACCACTTCATGGATATAGTTAGGATATATCCACCACTTCATCGTCACAGTTAGGATATATCCACCACTTCATGGTTACAGGTAGGATATATCCACCACTTCATGGTTACAGGTAGGATATATCCACCACTTCATGCAGTGTTTCCCAAACTCGGTCCTGTGGCCCCCACTGGGTACACATTTTGTTTATTACCCCAAACACTACACAGCTGATTCAAATGATCAAAGCTTGATGATTAGTTGATTATTTGAATCAGCTGTGTTGTGCTAGGAGGAAAAAAAAGAAGAAAAAAAACGTGGACTGAGTTTGGGAAACGCTGACCTAATGGTTAGGGTTAGAACTAAAGGAGAGTAAGCTGATCCTAGATCTGTGCCTGTGGACTACTTATAGTGAAGCAGCTACTGCAGAACTGTGCCAGCTCTCTCCCCAACCCCAGTGGAACATTTGTGAATAATATTTTTTTTACAGGCAATACCTTGTGCTGGTCTTCCTGCCATGAACTGCCACAGTTAGAAGTGGACGTGTCTGACATGACACCCTGACATCCCTTAACTCGTGTCCTGGCCTCCCCCCAGACCCCCCACTTTGCCACCAACACCCCCGCCCCAACCGCCCCAAGACCACACCTTTGGCCAGGTTTTGTGCATTGGGCGCTTGGCAAGGGTGGCCCGCCTTGTTGTCGGACTCCGTTCATTGGACTAGAGTGGGACTTCCTGAGTTAGACGAACGATAGGATCAGTGGAATGCTCCTCCACGGGTGATTTGTCTATATTGGTGATATATTGGTGATGCGGGGGGGGGGGGGGGTTCTTCCCTGCCTTAACAACTGGTCTGACCTTCATATATCTCCTTTGCCGTTCTCCTACATTTGATTTATGAAATGACAGGGTCTCGTTTCCACAATGCAGAAAATGGCTCATTTAATGGCTCACCAAACCTACTGCAATGGAAGCCATTGGGATGCCAGCCCCTACTGCGATGGAAGCCATTAGGATGCCAGCCTGGAAGTACAAAACAGTGAAATATTTACAGACTCTCAGGGCAAACGCACCTTCTGGCGTCCAAATGTTTTGTTTTCCTGGGTTTTGGATGACTGGGCTCCATCCCGTTGTGGTAGGCTGTTATTGAGTACAGTATTGTAGGTGAAATATTAACAATGAAAGCGGGTTTCCCAGGGGCTTTGTCCAAAATCCTCTTAAAAGACTTCCTTTATTTTTTTTCCCTGTACCTTGTATATATAAAGATATAAAGAGACTACTTCTATGAAATGAATACGCCACAACCCATCAACAAGACACAAGGAGAGGAAGCTTCTTAAGAGTATTGGGACGAATACTTGTCTGATCTGCAAGACCTGCCAGCAATCCAACCTTCTCTGATGCATACAGTACTGTGTCTATGTCTTGCCCTTAAACAAGCCACAACTTGCTTCCCTAAGGACATGTCCATGATTTCTTTGTACCGACTAAAAGCATTCTCTGATCACTTTGAACAAAGTCTTTGTCAAGGCGCATGCTGAGGTGAAATACACCCGTTTCAAGTATTCATGAAAGAATCCTTGATTGCTGGATGCTAGCCAAGTTTCCCTGTTTTCTGGAGAGAATATTACATTTTCTCCCATAGGATTGGCCAAGCTAGTTCTTATTAGAGACAAATCCCCTTAGTAGTACTGGTTCATCTAACAAAAACAAACCTGAAGTTCTATCTACCTTTTTTCCTCCTGCCTACAAACACGTTGCCAGAGTATTGATGCTATTTCAAGGCTATTTCCTTTCTTGTTTCTTTTCCCTCCTGACCATTGAGTTGCCAGGACGGGATTTTTGAGAGTAATGGTGCGTTCGAGTGGTCCTCAGAATCTCGGTATTTCCCAATTGGTGAAGTTGTAAATTATGGCACGAGTGCGCTCGTGTGCTAATGAAGTTTGGAATAACTCTTCAACCAATGAGATTCTAGCTAGATGGCTAATCTAGCTAATGTTGCTTACGTTGACAATGTGTCAAACTTATATACTGTACGGATACACTAAGCTACGTTAATCACATGGTTAAGGTTGTAAATGGTTTTCTTCTACCGTTTAGTGGTTGAAAAGGTGAAGGGCGATGAAACGTCACAACTCTGGACCATGTTTCCCACTTTGAGGATCGTTCAAGTGGTTATTTCCGAGTCGGGAACTTGTATTTCCACATTTCCGACAGCACTCGAAAGCACCATAATATGGTAGATGCCTGCTGTGAGGCTTGGTGTAGTAGCCCCTCTGTATTGCTTTTAGTTGTCTAGTCCTGTAATACCGAAGAGTGTGAGGAGACTCCAAATTAGAGTATTGAGATCCACCCAACGTATTCCTCACCGAAAGGACAATCACCTGAGCAAAACCCATCCCACCCACCCATACCTGTTCCTTCTGAGCCCAACGGTGAGCTCTCATATACATTACATGTTTACCCTCACACCAGTGAAAAGGGCATTCACTGTCACGCAATATGAAAACAAACTATTTTTCAAACTTCTACAGTCTCAAACGAAAAACAGAATAACAATGATACTAAAATTGGGATGATGAGTTAGTCACCACATACATAATATTATTATTAATGGATAATAAAACTTGTGAGCGTGTCATAGCATTCATAAAATCAACGCATGGGAAATCAAATGTGTTTAAAGCAAATTTTTCACAGCATAAATTGGAAACGATAGATATTTGTATTGTGAAGAGACCACCATTTCTTTGTCTTGTCACAGCTTTTTTTTCTTCTTTTTTGCATAAAACGTAGGTCAAGTCCTGATTGAAAATGTTTGTAGTCGCTTTTTTGTTTTCCTCTGGGTTTATCTTGATATTTGTCTAAAAGATTTTCACAGGCAAGAGTTTTTTTGTGGTCTTGGGTGTAGCTCCTCCCCCTCGTGGCGGTCCATCCCTTCAGAGGGCATGGTGGTGAGGGGAGTTTGTGGCCCCTCCCCCTTCTGTTTAAGAGAGGGGGGACCGGGCACCCTAGTGGCCCCCCACCCTTGGGGCCCCGCTGCTAGGAATTCTGGTTGACAGCTTTCCCTCCGTTCATGGTGGGAGTCCCTGAGTTCTTCCTGGAGCGCTGTTTCTCCTCGATCTCATGCAGCGACGGCTCCCTGTACATACACACTGCAGGACGTGTATGTAGTAGAGGAAGAAGCAGGAAGCAGGGGGGATAGAGGGGAACATGGAGGATGAATAACGAGGAGATGGATGGGCAGACAGAGAGACAAATTCAGATCGAGCTCAGGGACTCCCACAGAGTGGATGAAGTTTCTCTTGGAACCTGTTCTGAAAAAGAATATTAAATATATTTCCTTAAAAATGCCCTGTGTTGGGTGCTTAGTTTTTCTCCATCAATATGTTGTAAGCAGGGGTTGGAACCGATATTATGTTTCAAACATATTTTTCTTTGTTCTGTTCCAACTGTTCTGACCAGCAAAAGAAAGTTCTGAACTGGTTCAAATCCTAAATAAATAACAATTTACATTGCTCCTTTCGGTTCCTGTTTTAAAACTCTTAAACCACAAATATTTTTACATTTTCCTCAACATCTAATTACTTCACCAATGGATAGAGCAGCTTGCTATGGAGCGTGCAAGCTATATACAGTTGAAATTGGAAGTTTACATACACATTAAAACTCGTTTTTCAACCACTCCAAAGTCTTGTTCACAAACTATAATTTTGGCAAGTCGGTTAGGACATCTACTTTGTGTATAACACAAGTATTTTTTCCAACAATTGTTTACAGACAGATTATTTCACTTATAATTCACTGTATCACAATTCCAGTGGCTCAGAAGTTTACATACACTAAGTTGACTGTGCCTTTAAACAGCTTGGAAAATTCCAGAAAATTATGTCATGGCTTTAGAAGCTTCTGATAGGCTAATTGATATAATTTGAGTCAATTGGAGGTGCACCTGTGGATGTATTTCCAGGCCTACCTTCAAACTCAGTGCCTCTTTGCTTGAAATAATGGGAAAATCAAAAGAAATCAGCCAAGACCTCAGAAAAACAGTTGTAGACCTCCACAAATCTGGTTCATCCTTAGGAGCAATTTCCAAACACCTGAAGGTACCACGTTCATCTCTACAAACAATAGTATGCAAGTATAAACTCCATGGGACCACGCAGCCGTCATGCCGCTCAGGAAGGAGAAGCGTTTTGGCTACCAGAGATGAATATAATTTGGTGCGAAAAGTTAAAATCAATCCCAGAACAGTAAAGGACCTTGTGAAGATGCTGGAGGAAACGGGTACAAAAGTATCTATATCCACAGTAAAACGAGTCCTATATCGACATAACCTGAAAGGTCGCTCGGCAAGGAAGAAGCCACTGCTCCAAAACCGCCATAAAAAAGCCACACTACGGTTTGCAACTGCACATGGGGACAAAGATCATACTTTTTGGAGAAATGTCCTCTGGTCTGATGAAACAAAAATAGAACTGTTTGGCCAAAATTACCATTGTTATGTTTGGAGGAGAAAGGCATCAGTTAGGAAGTTAAAGCTTGGTTGCAAATGGGTCTTCCAAATGGACAATGACCCCAAGCATACTTTTAACATTGTGGCAAAATGGCTTAAGGACAACAAAGTCAAGGTATTGGAGTGGCCATCACAAAAGCCCTGACCTCAATCCTATAGACAATTTGTGGGCAGAACTGAAAAAGCGTGTGCGAGCAAGGAGGCCTACAAACCTGACTCAGTTACACCAACTCTGTCAGGAGGAATGGGCCAAAATTCACCCAACTTATTGTGGGAAATTTGTGGAAGGCTACCTGCAACATTTGACCCAAGTTAAACAATTTAAAGGCATTGCTACCAAATACTAATTGAGTATGTAAACTTCTGACCCACTGGGAGTGTGATGAAAGAACAAAAAGCTGAAATAAATCATTCTCTCTACTATTATTCTGACATTTCACATTCTTAAAATAAAGTGGTGAACCTAACTGACCTAATATAGGGAATTTTTAGTAGGATTAAACGTCAGGAATTGTGAAAAACTGAGTTTAAATGTAGTTGGCTATGGTGTATGTAAACTTCTGACTTCAACTGTATATGCATTAGACAGACAAGTGTAGTGTAAGGTGTGGAGTAAGACTGACATTTTGTGTGTAAGGAGAGAGCTGGGCATGAAGCGCTAGGCATCTTGTTGTTATGACGTGCAATATCTGAATTAGGCCCACAGTATTATACCTACGGAGGAGTGGCTTCTATGGAGGAACTTTTAATGATTTTGAACTTCAGAGAGTTGGTTTAACTATCGTTGGATCAGAGCTACCTATCGTTGGACCAGAGCTAGCCCCTGATCATGACTCTCAGTTCCATTACATTACATAGCCCATCTGTAAATAGCCCATCCAACTACCTCATCCCCATATTGTCAGAGAGTTGGTTCAACTATCGTTGGATCAGAGCTACCTATCGTTGGACCAGAGCTAGCCCCTGATCATGACTCTCAGTTCCATTACATTACATAGCCCATCTGTAAATAGCCCATCCAACTACCTCATCCCCATATTGTCAGAGAGTTGGTTTAACTATCGTTGGACCAGAACTAGCCATTGACCATGACTCAGTTCCATTACATTTCACATAATGCTGCCTAGTGTTTTCAAGAGCTAGACCAGATCTAGCTAACAAGCTAGCTAGCTAATAAGCTTATGTGTGCAGAGAGGAACCAGAATCAAAATACAAACATGTCTTACCTTTTTGTAGTTAATAATAAATCCAATGTGAAACGTGATAACTATAGTATCCTTAACTAGCATTGAAAAAGTGAATCCATTGTTCTCTAATAAACATCTCTCTCCCTAATTTCTGAATCACGTCTGTAATGTCAGCGCATATTGCGTCATGACTGCAAGGTGTCCCGATATCTTTTCCAACTGTCCTGTTATCTGGATTTAATGTCCATTCTAGAATTCCCTTCTAGCCAATCAAAAACGACTATTCAACAATGCTTTGTGGTATACTTCGAAATTAAACTGATTATGGCAGTAAGCAGATATGCAATAGTCATGCAAATACCTTACTCTGCTTATCTTAATCAGCGTGAGATCAAACTCAAAGTAAGCACCAGCTGAGCGACTCTCCCTCTTTAGCGCAAGTGACGTGAATTTGGAAACAACTGAATGTATGTGTCTTAGAAGTATTTTTCACGGACAAACGTCATATGTCCGAATTCAGAATCAAATATGGTTCCCAAAAATAACATGGCCGCTGTGGTAGAATGTTTATTTGGTTGGCGATTTTCTGCATTTATCAAAGTCACATCACATAGCCTGATCTCAGATGTGTCCATGTAAACAGGATTAGGGAAATAGTTTTTCTTGCAAAGCATGTAAACGTTTTAATTAAATTATTATATTAATCTTACTATTTACAATAATTGCATTATTGTGTGCATGTAACCGTACTCAGTGAGGGCTTTGCATAGACGCTTTGTTGCGTTTTTTGTAGGACTGGAAGTAAACGCCATTAACCGGTTCCCATGCTTTTAAAATATGGTACTGTTCTGGAACAGTATAGATCACTTTCCTTCTCGGTTCTGGTTCTGTTCCTTGAATAATTATGTTATTTTCCGGTTCCAACCCCTGATTTCGGGTCATTTTGAGACCTTGGTGGAGTATAAGGTACTGCTGGAATGTCTACTAATGGCATATCCAGGGTTTTAAGAGCAAGTACTCAGGTCCTTTATAAACAGTTTATAAAGTATAGTGCTTGCTTTAAATTAGGTAGCTGATATGGTCTAATATAGATAAGTATCTATATTAAACACCTTATACATTATCTTATAAACCAGCATGAAATCATTTAAAGGCCCAGTGCAGTCAAAAATGTGATTTCCTGTGCTTTATATATATATTTCTACACTATGACGTTGGAATAATACTGGGAAATGGTGAAAATTATGATAATGCCCTTTCGGTGTAACAGCTGTTTTGGCAAGAGTTTTGATGACATCACAGTAAATGAGTTAATAGACCAATAAGAGAGTTCCAAACCTCTCTGCCAAAAACAGTTCATTTTCAGTTTTCCCCTCCCCACTCAACCCCCTCCCAGACAGTCATAGCTGAAATTCTTACCTGAGAAATAGCCATTTGCTATTTTTTCTCTCTATTTTTGACCAATCACAGTAAGGTAGCAGAAATCATTTTATATTAAGAATATATATATTCTTTTGTTAAGTCTACATTGGACCTTTAAAAGTTGTTAACAAATGTGTGAATAACTGGCTTATTGACATTTAAAAATGTAGGTATAACGATTCATAAAATGGTGGGCAGACCTTTTGTAAATGACATATAAATGATTTATTAACTGGACATAATTATAAAGTGTTAACCACTTTTGGTTGAGTATTCCATTGGTTCCAATTGTACCAAGTGAAGTGAATCAAAAGCAGATACATGATTTGAAAGTATTTGACAACATAAGTCCAACATTATCTCTCAGGTGCCCTTTCATAAAACTTTATTATACTTTATTTTAGCACGAGGAATATTTTTTTTTTGCGCCAGAGTTGAAGAAATGCAATTTGGAAAATGTGTATAGACTGTTAATGTTGTGTATAACACATGGTAGCGTGTTTCATTTATAAATCACAAAATGCAAAATCCCATGTAAAATCATGTAATGTCATGCAAAATCCCATGTAAAATCATGAATTGTCATGCAAAATCCCATGTAAAATCATGAATTGTCATGCAAAATCCCAAGTAAAATCATGACATTTTCCCAATGTGAAGTTCAAGATGTATAAATCCCAAATGTTACCATGGATTTCATCGTACGCACAATGTACGATCAAATCTGTGTGTGAGCACATCTTATAAATGAGCCCCCCCGATTTCACCATATTGGGCATCAACCAACTTACTCCAGGCGGATCAAAACCTGCAAAAGACAATACACAGATGAGACGGCAGATCCATTCAGATGCCTTACCTTCAATGGGCCTGGGGACAAAG